>NC_092136.1:81893106-82195606 GCF_043159975.1 Macaca nemestrina
GGATGAATGAATTCTAGACAGTGGGGACAGTATGTACAGGAGCACAGAGGCATGAAATGAACTGGTGTGTCTGGGGATCTGAAGATTGTTTGGTGTGGCCCAGTCTCAGGGTATATGTGAGAGTGCCAGAAGAGAAACTGAAAGGCAAGCAGAGGACAAATCCTACAGGCTTTGTGTGATATGTCGTGCTATAGGGTTTCAACATTTTCCTATAGAAAGATGACTCTGTATATATTTTTTAAATAGGATTATTATCTTTTGTTCAGGATACCATATTCTGATAAATACAAATTACTAAAATAATCTGTGTGGTAATTTGGGTTGGGATGTGCTTTTTTTTCCATGCTAATTGAGAAAAGCAGCAGTTTGCACCATCCTAGGCATGTCCATTTAGATGTCCAGAGGTATGGGGGCATTCTAGCTCCCACAATTCAGAACACTGAGACTAAGAGACATCCCTGCCTGCCATTGCTGTACCAACAGAGATCAGATGATCCATGAGATAAGACTGCCTTTCTTTCTATTTATAAACTGATACACATACCATCATAATTGAAATCCTAATGCATATGGGAGAAAAAACTAATTAGGATCAGAACGTAGCGCTGAAATATAAGGAGAGCAGGGAAAGAACCTCCAGGTCTTTTGATTATCATATGCCTAAAATCTGCATATTCATGCTCATCTGGAAAACTACCATGAGCTATGTGGTCCTTATGCTCCATCGGCAGTTGCCATCTTTCTTCCCCCACCTCTTGATTCTCCCACTAAATAATTATTTTTTTAAAAAAACAAAAAGCAAGGAATGGCAAGGGAAGGAAAGAAAAATTTTATTACTGTATTTTGCAGCCTGAAGCAAAAATGACAGCTCAAGCTTTCTTACTCTCACAGATGCTATTAAGTTACCCTGATATTAGTGACATTCTAAGATATTTATACAAAACTGTGACAATGAGGAAGATCTGGGAGGCAGGTCATGGTAACCTAGTAAAGAGGACAGGGAGAGAGGACAACTGACAAGAGGTCCTAGCACAGGATTGATCTGTGATCCACATACCACCAACAGGATTATAAAGGGATTTCTGGGATCCATGAACTTGGACAGGAAAACATATCTGATCTAATTTTTACTTGTCTGTAACTGAAATTTAGCATTTTCTTAAATTACAAATGTAAATAACAAACACACTACTGTGTGCAATACATTTCACTTTATCAGCAAAAGAAATGACAGACATTTTAATATGGCATTATAGTTATTGCAAATTTCTTGGAATATAACTTATGCTAATCAATAATTTGAAGTTATAGTAGTATTTAGACTTAATCACAATCTCCATGTCTATAGATATTGACCCAACTGGTCATTGCTTTCCAGTATACTCTGTTTAAAATTGCCTATTGCTTAATACATGAAAAGTATGAGTTATGTTAACGCTTTGATTATTTTAGCATACTTGTTATCTTCTGAAATTTTACATATTTTATTTTATGCATTTAAAAGCATTCTGAGAAGTGGTCTGTAAGCTTCATTAGACTGCCAAAATGTCCACAAAACAAAAATTTATTCCCTTCGCCTAAATCATATCATCTTCTAGAAATTAGGAGGCATCAATTCTTATCTTCTTTCCTTCAGTATTCAACTTGATATCATTAAAGGGTGGAGTCTAGGAAAGGTGAGAAGTTTGGTGGCAACCACTACTTAGAACACAAGCAGTAGGACTTCTAGCTCTTAGAAAGAAGTCAGGTCTGGAAACCAAACTCTCTGAGATCTTTTCAACATTCTAAAAGCTTGTTCCTTTACTCATGTAATTGCTTAAAATGATGTGTCTTCTATAGTAACCAGCAAGCCCCTAAAGCCTACAGGACCTACAGTAAATAGGAAGGAAAGTACTAAAACAAGACCCAAGCAACAGAGTAGAGGGTGGGGAATACGAAAGTAGCTTCCCAAAGGAGAGATAGGCACACTGGAAACCGTGGGCTTGTCGTGGGAAAGGAAGAGGGCACACACCAAGAACCATTCTGTGACTAGAGACAGGGATGCTTAAGTCTAGGGACTACTTGTTCCTCTCTCAAACTTTCTCAAGAAATTTTAAGGGCATATAAAATGTTCAGAGGACCTACTGTATATAATTGTTAGGAATATTTCCTTATTCTGATGCCAGCATCTGTTAAAGCCTCCTGCATAAGATAACCACTGTGATCTACTTCTTATTGTGGAGTATGGCCATTGATTTTAGAGGTCCAAAGCCCCTGCATCACCCCCACCTCCACATTACTCACTTCCCGCTAAGTCTTATAAAAGATACAAAGCATTTCCACCCTGGTATGAAATGTTGATTCCCCCAGAAGATTAGTAGAAACTTAGTAAGTCACATTCTCAAGAATACTGAGTTTTTGAAGAGAGAGGAATAAGGGAAGAAGGCAGCATTTCTTTAGTGCCAGGCATGTAATGGATGTTTATTTTATTTAATCTTTGAGGCAATAATTTAAAGTAAATATTACTATCCTAATTTCCCCTCAAACTAAAACTCAGAGGTATTAATTTACTCAAATTATAAAATAGTCAAGGCTACTTGACTGCAAACCTAATATCCTATATCTACTACACTGTGCTCTGCAGCATCATAAACAAGAGCTCAAACTACAGAGCCAGATTCAAGCTTCTTCAACTTTATTGCGTCATGATTTTGATCAGATCTCTTTATCTCTCTGAGTGTCAATTTCTTCATCTGTAAAACTTGGTTAACAATATTTACTTCACTTAGCACCATTCACTTGACACATAACAAGTTGACAATAATGGTTAGTTATTTTCGTCACAATACAATAGAAAAAACAAAACTCAGTAAGGGTGGGCAGCAGAAACCAAAGACAGCAAGACATGACCAAGTGTCTCATAGCATTTGCCTGGCACTTTGACCCACTCAGTTTCAACTCAGGAAACATTTATTCCACTTCCAATATATACAACGGACTTTGAAAAATATAAAAATGACTTGGAATCAGATTCTAATTTTAAATATTTATCCTCAATAAATTTTTGAGATGTCACCTTGGGCTAGATGGAAGAGAACTATAAAATTAAATATAAAACAGAAGCAGATCCTCTATCATACGGTATTACAAATTTGGCTTGACATACCTGTCTCCATTCGGACTGTGAGTCCCTTAAAAGCAGAAACTCTTAATCCTCATTATCTTCCCAGTGTCTGTCCCAGTGCCCTGAATACAGAAGTAACATACTAAATGTTCCAGAAAGAAAGGAGGGAAAGAGGGAAGCAGGGAAGAAAAGTTAGTGTAGGAGAAATATGGAACACCAGGAGTAGATAAGAAAGGAGATGGTCTACAAAGGAGGGCAAAATTAACTGGGTAAAAACACTGTGGTATTTAAGATAACAGTTACCTTGAGGGATAGATTGGGACTTGTGTTTTATTCATTGTGCCTGATATGTAGTATGAGTCAATAAGTGTTTGTAACTGAATAAGTGACTGAATAAATAGCACAGGGGTAGGGATGAATCTTAAGAAGCAACGGTAGGGTTACTATGGGCATGCCATTTATCTTTCCTAGTCTCAGACTGCTCACCAGACAAAATAAAGGATGAAACTGTGCCTTTTAAGGTCACTTATTAACATTTCCATTCCCAAACTAATTTTGTCAGTTTATCTTTTGAAAAATATAAAACAGAGAAACTTTATAGTCTGCTAGATGATGGCTAGCCCTCATTTTATAATCCTATGCTACCCTCTGGCTCCATATAGATAATTTGCAACACTGAGGCCATAAGAGTTATAGGCTCCACAACTTTTTACAATGTCTGAGACTCATTAAACATGTTAAACCAGAGAAATGTATCTAATGCCTTTTAAATGACACACTTTTATGTCCCAGGGAACTAGAAAGACCTATACAGTAAAAATCAAGAGGCTGACATGAACAACCTTCTTTGATATCTCTTCTGAACTAGCGGCTCAAATGTTCTACCTCATTAAATAAAACTACTTTCCTCTCCCTGTACTTTTGAAGAGACGGGACATAATACCTTTGAACTGAAAGACACTGAGAGATCACTCTCTCCCTTACAAATGTTGAGCTGTCGGATCACAGTCTGAAACAAATATGGTGAGCAGAGGGAGAAGAAAATATAAGACAGGAAGTTATTTAAACACAGCCCTGGCAGAACATCAAGCTAATCTAACAAATGTTAAAGTCCCCTGGGAGAAAAGAAAGGAAAACGATAGGGAGGAATTGAGGCAGGGAAGAAGAAAAGAATGAAATAATAGGGTAGGCAGTAACTTGCAATTTTTGAAAAGGAGATATTTACATTTATTGAGATGCATTCTGTGTGAAACACTGTGCCAGGTGTTGTGGATACTGAGACGAATGGGCCACAATCCTTGTTCACAAGCACCTCACAGTATAATGCGTAGATAGATAGGTTTGTATGCAAATGTTTTCAATGAAATACAAGGAACATATTAGATGCACATCCGCCACATGCCAAGACTCTCTTGGAGCTTTCAGTGAGTCAAAAATACAAAGAACAGAAATCTTGTGAATTCCAACACTGCCACTTATCGCCCATGTGATTTTTGCACAAATTACACAATTTTACTTAGTCTCAAATTCCTACTTGATAGTAGTACCTACTTCCAAGACTGTTGAGGATGTTAAATAAGATAACATACATGGAATTTTTATCTCAGTGCATGTGCCATAGAAGTTGTAGTGTGTTTGCTCTATTATTTGAGAATATTCAGTTCTATTCTAGAAGGCAAGAAAAAAATGGAATAGATAAAATCCATCAGAAATGTTAAGTTTAGACAGAAAGTTAGCAAATAGTTTGTATATCTTAGGCAGAATTCACAGAGTATGTTAAATATCAATGATAAGTCAGTTACAAGACATGGTAAAGATGAATCAAGTAAACAGAATATAGGAGAGAATAAATGAGAGTGCAACTAATAAATAAAAAGGGATGAAAGAAAAATACATAAGATGTGATCATGCCACCTCTAGACTAAATAGCTATGTTATCCAAAAATAAGGCACCCAATATGGACCCATTATAGCTCAGGGTATCTTCTGCCCAAGAAACACAAATAAAAGTTATAACTGCTTGTCAAGCTAATTAGTAAGCTATAACTATGCCATGTGTACTTACTCATGCATCTCTATAAAAAAATCAACTGTGAGTTTAGGCCCCTGGGTACTTTCTGTCTATTGGTTCTCTTTGCTCAAATCTCAATTCTAGTCCTTGTCTACACATCAGCGCAAATGGCTAATGCAGCAGAAAGACAAAATATATATCATAGTATATTTTAGGTAGTGTGGTCTGTACATCCCAGTTGCATTTTAGCATAAGTGTATTAATCCACCTGATCTCTCCCCTTGCTTTTCTTTTCCTTGCTTCTCACTATATGTTTTACATTGAATTAACAAGCTCCGAGGCAGGCAGATCCCTTGAGGTCAGGAGTTCGAGACCAGCCTGGCCAACACAGTGAAATCCCAGCTCTACTAAAAATACAAAAATTAGCTGGGCATGGTGGATGTCTGTAATCCCAGCTACTCTGGAGACTGAGGCACAAAAATCGCTTGAACCCAGGAGGTGGAGGTTGCAATGAGCCGAGATTGCACCACTGCACTCCAGCCTGGTCAACAGAGCAAGGCTCTGTCTCAAAAAAAAAAAAAAAAAAAGGAAAGAAAAAAAGAAGAATTAAGAAGCTATGCAATTCAAGCATCTTACTTTGGTCTACAAAACCTTCTGTTCCATGACCTCTTCTGAGATAGTTTGCCTAGTTGTGTCACTAGAGGCTGCCATTGCTTCAAGGTGATTTCTTACATGTCAGAAGTTGTGCATGTTAGTTCCCTTCCTTCTTGTGTCTTATTGAAGACAAATGAATCATAGTACATTTTATAATTTATATGGGTTGATTCTGCTTTTTCTATTTGACTCTATTTGTAAAAAAATAAAATATCTATCATTACATGCTCCCCTCACAACTCATACTGATACAGTAGTTAAAAAGAAATTAATTAGGCAGATAGTGAGGATAAGGAAGTCCTCGGTAAGGTTTTCCTTTTAATGAAAAGCAGCCCCCAAATCGTTTCTTTTGTAACAAAGAGCAGCTTGAAAAATCAAGCTGCAGACATAGACAAGCAAGCTGGAAGCTTGCACAGGTGAATGCCAGCAGCTGTGCCAATAGGAAAAGGCTACCTGGGGCTAGGCATGTTCAACATGGTGGCTCCATCTTCCCTTTTCCTTGCCAACCACATGTACCATTAAGGAGCAGTCAACATGGTGCTGGCCAAGTAGAAAATCTATTTGCCTAATAAAAACATTAGTGGGGTAGCCAGCTTCTTCACACACCATGTAAATGTCACACCTGGTCCAACCAATCATAGGGCCCTATGTAAATCAGACACCGCTTCCTCAAGCCAGTCTAGAAAGCCCCCTGCACTTCACCACAAGACTGGAAGACCCACTTGGCAGCCCCTCTCTCTCTGCAGGAGAGAGAGCTATTTTCTTTTCTCTTTCTTTCACCTATTAAACCTTCTCTCTTAAACTCACTCCTTGTGCGTGTCTGTGTCCTCAATTTCCTTGGCATGAGGCAACAAATATCAGGTATGACTCCAGACAACCATGTGCTTCCTTTCTGCATAAACATCAGCCCACACAATGCCACTGCTATGGCTGTAGTATACTGGACTATGAGTGGATTGTTCCAACCAGCACCAGCAAACCATTGGCTGGCCGGTAACCTGAGACTTGTGAGACCTGGGTCGCAAGGAAGATGAGCTGGGCCAGTCATATACATCATAATGTGGATAATATGGATCTAAGAAGTTAATGCCAATAATAAAGAGGAATTAATTAATGTGGGTAGGTTATGCTATAGCTAAGGGCTGGCGTAGAATGCAGATGAAGAGATGAGTGAATACTGCTCTGCAGAGAGACGCAACTGAAAAGATCCACAGAAAGAAGCAGAGACATCACTGAAAAGTGACCACAGATTTCCCCAGGACCAAAAGAGATGTGGAAATGTGCCTTAGTTGCAACGTTTCATTTCCAGCTTTAGTGGGGAATAGCCATTCAGAAGTTCCCATTCTGTGTCCCCCATACAAACACAGATTATGAGAAAATTTCATTTACATTGTAGACTTGTTTCTGTTTCTATTTCTTGCGGCCAAATAAAGCTTCCATTCAAATATTACTTATTCATTTTAATGTTTCTAAATCTCATTTAGAAGTCACTTACACATCTTATTTTAAGAGTGCATATTGAAGGTAAAAATATATAAATCAATTGATAGGGTGTCACTCATATATTAAGTGTCACACTCAGTTAATATGTTATAAAAGACACCAGCTGTGCAGACTCTAGTAAATTAGAATACTTGCTGATGACATTGAAGCAGCCAAGAGAACCTTGGGGCTCTTATACATTTTCTACCTTGAAAAATAAAACCCAACAGCCTTTCCAGTCTCGTGAACTGGATGAGCTAATGATAGCGGGGGAAAGTAGCATATCCCCAAACTCAAATGCCAGCAGAAATTGTCATCAATTAGCAAACTGACTGAGAGAGACAAGGAATGTTGCTCCTCCAGAAAACATGTTCTATTTGATTGTTTGAATACACTTGGTTGAGCTATGATTATTTTTTAGAAAAAAAATTAGCAAAAAAATCAGTCTGCTTCTCTCTTGATTTTGTGGGAAATGGACTGTTGAAGTTTGACAAGGTCACATAAAAATGTAAGTATTCACAATCAGAAAACCAAAAATTGGATTCCCCAAGCTGGGCACAGTGGCTCATACCTGTAATCCCAGCACTTAGGGAAGCCAGGGTGGGCGGATCACTTAAGGTCAGGAGTTTGGGACCAGCCTGGGCAACATGGTAAAACCCCATCTCTATAAAAAATAAACAAATAAATAAATACAAAAAGTAGCTGTAGCTTCAGCTACTCAGGAGGCTGAGGTGGGAGGATGGCTTGAGCCTGGGAGGCAACGGTTGCAGTGAGCCAATATGGTGCCACTGCACTCCAGCCTGGGCAACACAGCCAGACTTTGTCTAAAAAAAAGAAAAAAATAATTCCCAGTCAGTGTTAGTATACATACATATTTCAACCATTGAACTGATTTTCAACACTAAAAATTATTCCTAACTTAAAAAATTATTTAAGTGGGGCTTTTGAAATGTTATTTAACCCTGTTGTACCTCTACTACATTCGTAGCACTGTATCTGGGACTTTTAATACATAAATTGTTATCCCCATGTACAAAATAGTAAACTGAGATTGAGAGAAATTGTATGACTTATATTGTTTGCCCAAAGATGCAGAGCAAGTAAATCACATAGCTCATATTCTAATTAAATTGTGTCTGGCTCCAAACCTAGTTTTCTCCATTTCAACAAGCTACTTCAACTCAATATGATGTGTTAAATTGATGCTATTTAAGCAATAAAATGTCTTTCAGTTTAATCATTTTTATGGAAACATGTTTGACTGGCTCTTGCCTTATTTAAACACGATAAGCAGTTTAGACTTTTTCATTGACTTGGAGAAACCATTAGGATTTCTTCAGCATCCGTTGTGAATATAAATTACATTTTTTAGAACTAACCAAAGGCTCAGTCACCCTTGACACAGTCTCCAGTTCTACACCTCCTCCCAGTTTTTCAATGCAATTGATGTAGATATCTGCATTATACAGCTTCCTCCTGGTGACCACCTCCCTATGGGACAGCTAGATATAGCATACTTGACTGGCCCTGCTGACCGTCACACCCCACATGGACCATACAGATATGCCACAGTGACTGCCTCTCAGTCACAGTGTGGCCTCCTGAAACTCAATGCCTTCTTGCTTTCAACCCGCCAATTAAAACTCCCTGCAGGAAACCTGCTTGGACAATGCACTGGACTCCAATAAAGGAATTGGACCAGGGTCCCTCTCTCTTCCCACACTTTCTCTGACCTTCCTGTGTGGTCTTTGGGCACACTGTGTACCAGCCCCACCAGGAGCTATAAGTAAAATAACTTTACTTTCATCTTGCGCCTCTTATAATCATTGAAGGGGTGTCTCTCCATCTTAAAGAACATAAATATAAAGACGTCTTCTGCTTCTGATCTACTGCATTCAATGTGTTATTGTGCTGGATATCCTCCATTGGCCTCTCCAGATTCACTCTCTTCCTGTCTCTGCCTTCCTGTGTGCCCCTAGATGCTGGCCCCCTATGAAGGGTACCAGTGGCCCTACATGCAGCCAATGCTGAGCCTCAGAAAGACATCAAAGACAGGGGAAAGAGAAGTTGGAGTAGTCATGCCCATCACTCCATCTCTACTAGGAGCCTGTAAGTTAGCTGTGAACCTTGAACAAACATCACAGATTTTGTCAGGCTTTCCACACTGCACTTTCTCACCAGATTCCAGTTGCTACTCTCTCTTCTTGCTATTTAAGCCCAGGGAAAGGAAATAGCTTCCCATTGTGTCAGCCTTGTTTATTGTTTTTCTACATTCTGCCCTCACCTTTTTAACTAGTGACTTTATTAAAATCCACTTCAAAATAACTAGTTGGAGTGTGTCCTCTATTTTCTATATTCTGGTTAATATTGTAACTGAAGCTATTGTACATTTTCTTGAGTCCTCCCACTTCTCTTCAATCTCAAAGCCTTTGCTTTGGATCTTCATCCTTTTATTTCCTAGATTCTGCCTTTTAGACCAGCCTCTAATCCATGCTCTGTATTCTAATCAGTGACACCTTCTAAAAAATAAATCTTATCAATCACCAGCTCATGATCATGTTTAAAACCTCTCCTGACTGACTCCTCATTGCACCTTGTTAGTTCCAAACTCCTCGGGTTATCCTATGAGTTCCTTTGTCATCTGGACCATGTTCACTCATCTGACACATTGCTCAATGTTCTTCCTTCCTACACCTTTGGACTCTATGTTTTAGTCACGTTAGTTAGTAGTTCAGCAGGCCTCCATAATGCTTGACCCCCAAGCCAAGTCTGCTCTTGCACAATTCATTTCCTTGGTTCAGTCAGCTTTCACACTCAACCTCAGTTAGCTAATTTCTTCTCCCACTTCAGGATGGGCTTTAGCTTCATTGCCTCTGGGAAGCCTGCACTAAGACTGTCTCCACAAACCTGCACGTTGTGCACATGTACCCTAGAACTTAAAGTATAATAAAAAAAAATTTTTAAAAAGACTGTCTCCCGTTCTGGATTAGCGTTCTTTCTCTGTGGTCCCAGATGCACATCTTTGTCATAATACTGATTATACTGTTTGCCCCCACTAGACAACAATTTCCCTTAAGGCAAAACCAAGCCTACTATCTGTATCCATACCCCCAGAAAAGTACTTGATGTAAAATAAATTTTTAAAAAAGTTTGTTGACTAAATTAAGTAAGCCACCTGAATATTTCCCCCAGCAAAACACGAACCCTACAAAACATAATTTATTCCATATTCTCCTTATCAATATGTCTTTGGTACAGATTTCTGATGTTTATGATGTGCATGTTTACCTGAAATATGAGGTGATATTGATTTGTATGCATATTTATATTTCAGGCAGTCACATTCTGCCTTGCTTTGGTAATAGCTGCATAATTCTCCCACTGGGAGAGCAGTTTCTATAATCGCAGTTGATGATTTCTTTTTATAGACTTTATATTTTATGTGCTTTTTTATTGTCAGAAATCAAATCAAGAAAGAGAATTCTTCTGAAATGAGAATTCTGGCCCTGAAAACTGTAAATCCAAAGGTAGGGACTTATCTATCCCAATGAAACACCAGGTAAATTACCACCAAAGATTGCAAACTGCTTGAGAAAATAAAATTTTCAATTCATGACATAGAATAGGATGTAAAATTGGAACAAAAATGTTGTAGAGGGGAAGTCTCACAAACCTAGGATCTTGAACTGTGTGAATTTAATTACTGAGATACTACAAAGAAATAACACCCTCACCTACTACAGATACCAGTGTTACAGTTAATTATTTTTCCTTCTCAGCCTTTTTTGTCCATGGGCAGATTCCACTGTTGTAGGTTGCGGAAAGTAAGGTATGGAATTTAGTTTTCTTTGTCTATAATAAAATACTACTTGTTATAGTATCTCTGACATATTCCCATTGCCCCTCTGTCATGGAAACCATAAATCTCTGATATGGTTTGGCTCTTTGCCCCACCCAAATCTCATAATGAATTTTAATTCCTAATGTTGGGGGAGGGACCTGATGAGAGGTGACTGGATCATGAGGGTGGATTTCCTCCTTGCTGTTTTTGTGATAATGAATGAGTTCTCACAAGATCTGAGGGATTAAAAGTGTGTGACACTTCCCCCTTCTCTCTCTCTCTCTCTCTCTCTCTCTCTCTCTCTCTCTCTCCTGCTGGCCATGAGAAGATGTGCTTGTTTCCTCTTCACCTTCTGCCATGATTGTAAATTTCCTGAAGCCTCCCAGCCACGCTTCCTGTACTGTCTGTGGAACTGTGAGCCAAGTAAACCTCTTTTCTTTAAAAATTACCTAGTCTCAGGTAGTTCTTTATAGCAATGTGAGACTGGACTAATACAAACTACTATTTCATGGGAATGTATCTTCCCCATTTGTCAGTTATCTACTTCTACCTAACATACTAACACAACTAAGTGGCTTAAAACTACCATTTATTTCTGACACAATTCTTTGGGTTTGTAAGTGGGTTAAGTTCAGCCGGGTGATTTTTTTTGCCAGACTTCCCCATGTGATCTCTGATAAACTAGTAGGTCAGCCCCACTGGGACTTGTTAGATTATGATGGTCTCATCTGAGGCAGCTGAGATGACTGGGACCTCTCTCCATGTAGTGCCTTACCCTCCAGCAGACTGCCTGCTCTTATTCACTTGGATGTCATAACATTCCAAGAGCAGAAAGACAGGACAAACTCCAGTGTGCAAGCACTTTTTAAGCCACAGGTTTGGTGTTTGCTACTTTTCCTAGAGCCAAAACAAGGCACATATCCAAATGCAGAGTCAATGCAAAAGAAAACTAGTAAAAGTTACCAATACAGGAAGGCATGAACAAATTGGGGCCTTTACTAAAATAATTGACCATACCAATTTCAATGGTAATTGAAATACCATTCAATTAAGAATGGTATTCTTGCATACCTAGGACAAACTTTGATTTAAATTAAACTGAGTTTGAATTCTGATTCACCACTTTCTGGCGACATATACATGTTCTACATATTTCCATCTATGTAGTAGAAGCTCAATTACGTGATACTCCTGGCTTCTCTCCACTTCTTTACTCGTTTATCCCCCAGCAGAGTACGAGTGAATTTTTTTTTTTTTTTTTTCTTAGAAATTTGCTGAAGGGCCAGACACAGTGGCTCATGCTTGTAATCTCAGAACTTTGGGAGGTTTAGGCAAGCGGATCATGTGAGGTCAGGAATTTGAGACCAGCCTGGCCAACATGGTGAAACCCATCACTACTAAAAATAAAAAAAAATTAGCCAGGTGTGCTGGCACCTGCCTGTAATTCCAGTTAGTCGGGATACTGAGGCACAAGAATTGCTTGAACCTGGGAGGCAGAGGTTGCAGTGATCCAAGATTGCACCACTGTACTCCAGCCTAGGCAACAGAGGGAGACTCAGTCCCCCCACCAAAAAAAAAAAAAAGCAAATTCTGGCCTGACTGGGTGTGGTAGCACAGGTCTCTAATCCCAGCACTTTGGGAGGCTGAAGCGGGTAGATCACTTGAGGCCAGGAGTTCAAGACCAGCCTGGCCAACACGGCAAAACCCCATTTATACTAAAAATACAAAAAATTAACACAGCATGGTGGTGCATACCTATAGTCCCAACTACTCAGAAGGCTGAGGTGGGAGGACCACCTGAGCCTGGGAAGTCCAGGCTGTAGTGAGCTGAGATCACACCAGTGCACTCACTCCAGCCTTGGTGACAGAGTGAAATGAAATCTTGTGTCAAGAAAAAAAAATTGGTGAAGAATAAAGCAAGCATGCTTAGCTAGTTCTTCTCTTTTATCCCATTTGAAGTGGGTCTTCCTACAGAGAGCACACATTCTCCCTGTATTTGTTGAGTTCATAGGTTCAGTAATAGAAAATCCATTTATCTGGACGTAAAAGTCACATTCCCTAATACCTAGATTTTGCCAATAAAGAAATGTTAGGCCCCATTTCTCAACTGATTCAGAAATCATTCAAAAAGGACCCTACACCTTCCATTCTAATCCTCTCTAAGCACAAAATAATACCAGCCCTTGAATGAAGTTTCCTTCAGCTACTGAGCCAAAATAACAGTTCTCTTGACTTCAAAAAAAAAAAAAGGAAATTGTTAAGAGGAGAACTCCTTGGAATGACTATAGAATAATGATAATAGAAACTCCATTACAGGCAGTGAGAAAGTTAATGAGACAATGTCTTTGAGAAAAGTCTTCAAGCCTAAGGAGAAAAGAACAAAACTCAAAGAGGTCTAATGCTATTGCAGAACCCTGATAAAGATAATAAACCAGTCCACTGAGGTAGGAAAAAAGACACACCCAAGAACTCATTGATCGTGACTGAAATTATGTGTCCAAAAAAATTGGAGTTGGAAACAAAGACAAAATTAAAAAGACTGTGCTGGCAGAACCCACAAGTATACATGAAGAGAGTAGCAAACCAAAGAAAGAATAGTGACATTTTTTTTTACTTTCTACTCCTATAATCTTAAGTTTGTATACTTTGTAATTAACCAGAATATAACCCTAACAGTCACATATAATTTGTTTCATTCTATACATGAGAGAACAGTGATAGAAGAAAATTAAGGGACTTTCCCAAGGGTGCAGTAATGAATTTAGTCTCACCTAAAATGAGATCTGGACTTTGTCCTGGCCTTCCAGAAGGTAAAGTATCTGTATTTGCTTGGGGATCCTGAGCTAGTCCACTAGTAACAATGTGATTTACTCATTGGTGCTTTGACTCACACCAATCATGTGATTTAGGGTGGGGGCTTTGGGCCACAATTGGAGACTAGAAATTAAAATCAACCTGATGGACAATCAACCTCACGGACAATCACTCAACCAAGCATGCCTGTGTAACAGAAGCCCAATGTAAACACCAAGGTATGGGTGAGTTTCCCTGATTAGTAATACTCCAAGAATATTGTCACACATCAATCTCAGGAGAGCAACATAACCTGACTTCACAGGGAGAAGATGATAGAAGCCTCATGTTTGGAACCCTCTTAGTCTCTGCTCTATCTATCTCTTCCTTTGATGGATCTTAATCCCTTTAAGAACCATAATCATTGAGTATTATAGCAGCTTTCAATTAGTTCTAGCAATTATCTAACCTGAGGGTAGTTTTAGGAACCCCCACTTAAACTTACAGTTAGTGTCAGAAATGAGAACAATCTTATGGAGCTATGTGCTCTCTAAATCTGCAGTTGGCCTCAACCTCTCACACCAAGGTAACCAAGTACGGCTCCACAATTTGCATACTGTACAACTCTAAGATGTACAACTTACACAGAGTACAACTAGTATCACCCAGTGAGATGGATGGAAATACTACTCCGTCAATCTTTTAAGTAACGCATATCTTCACTATTCTCACTAGAGTTGATAAAAGTAATGAAAAATTCAGTATTATGTTGGCCATGTACAAAACTTATTGGCAATAAGCACTAAGCCCAATGACATCCAAATCTAGATAAGCAAAACTTGGTACCACAAGATAAGTACCTTGGAGCAACAGCACAGTAGATGAGAATATCTAGTGTTGTATGCATATCCATATGTAGCCAAAAAGTGGTGAATCAGAATTCAAGCTCAGTTCTAATTTAGCATCAAAATTTGTCCTAAAAACCAAGTAGAAATAAGTTTATATAAAGGGATTAAGTAAAGTAAAACAAACAGGTGAGAAGATAGTTAAGATTTAGACACTTGGAACTTTGTAGGGCTTACCTCTAAATATTAAAACACTCTCTTTGTACCAATGGTGGAAAGGACTCTGTTCCCAAGAAGACATAAATGATTTACCACTAAGACTATGACTGGAAGTTTCTTGGGGCACCCGCGTTACTGCCTAGGCAAATGTCTGGAGTGTATCTATCTACCATTGCACAGAAAAGTTAGTAAAAGCCAATATGTTAGTCATATAACAAATAAAAATAAATTAAATCTTTTTTTTTTTTTGGAGACAGAGCTTTGCTCTTGTCGCCCAGGCTGGAGTGCAACAGCGCAATCTCGGCTCACTGCAACCCCCACCCCCTGGGTTCAAGTGATTCTCTTGCCTCAGCCTCCTGAGTAGCTAGGATTATAGGCACCTGCCACCATGCCTGGCTAATTTTTGTATTTTTAGTAGAGACAGGGTTTCACCATGTTGGCCAGGCTGGTCTCAAACTCCCAACCTCAGGTGATCCGCCCACCTCAGCGTCCCAAAATGCTAGGATTACAGGTGTGAGCCACTGTGCCTGGCTGAAAGTAAAGTCTAATATGTTTAGTTATTGACATTTGGGGGATGTTTAAAGCATTATTCAAAATAGAAGCATGGTCATGCTGCACAGAAAGTACCCATTTTAAATTCCAACATTAAGAAAGAGTAGATTTCTCTGCTAAGAGGATTTTAAATGGCAGAATCTGTCTTATTATTTGTTGTGTGTCCAACTTCTACTATAGGAATAGGTCAAAGCACTCAATAAAAGATTGTCAGATTTTTTAAATTAATGAAAACAAATGGGAAGGAATACTCTAAGCAGAGGCTTGCTGCCTGTAGTTTTGCTTCCTCTCTGTTCTCTACTTTTCATTGGCCAACTATCTCCCAGTAGGGAAATGGAATGGAATGGAATGGAATGGAATGGAATGGAATGGAATGGAATGGAATGAAATGGAATGGAATGAAATGGAATGAAGTGGAATGGAATGGAAAGTAATAGTAATCTCTAATATTTATTCAGCTCTAGAAACACAGTTATTCTGGTTCTCTATCTTCTTTAGTTTATATTACCAATTGAAAAAGATAGAAAATCTGTAAAATAGACATCTTAGTAATGAGAATTTAGATTCTCATTATTTTCATTATAGATGATAATTGGGGGAAAAAGTGATTATGTGATATGGTTAAAAACCACTTTAAACTGCCCAATAATAAAATCCAATATTAGTTGTTCTGATTACATAATAATCTTATTGGTAACAAGCACTTAAGTTAAATATAATCCAGAGCAAGGAAAAGCAAAACTTTGTGCCCCATGATCAAGTCTCTTGATGCAGCCATGCAAAACTTGACATTTAATTTAAAAAGCATGGAGGCATGATGGAAAAGCATCTCTATGTAGAGAGTGGAGAGCAGTGGCGCATTTTATTTAACATGATGGATTTGCTTTCCTTTATTTTCATATTTTAATAAGTTCAACTCATGAAAGCATAATGAAAATAGAAAGATCAGCTATAATCAGGATGCATGGACATTTGGGGATCTTGATTTAAAAAGCAGTTGCCTTCCTAAGTCTTTCAACAAAATGTAAATTAAACAGATGAAATTGCCTAAAACATCACTGATTCCCAAGGGAATGTAATCATGCTTAAATGCCAACACTAAATTAATCAGAGGAACAGAATGTGGAGATGAGAAATTTCATTTTAAGCAGCTTCATGTTTCATTAAAGTAAGTGGACATGGCAGGTCAGGTTAAGACTTTGCAAAGAATGATTTGAAAAGCAAAAGGCAAAGATTTCCATCTCAAAACTATGCAGCCTCAAAGCCTATTCAAATAAAGCTGAATGGTAATTCATGTGCATAGTATGCTCCACAGTTGATCATTTTCTTTTTCCTCAGTTCAGAGTTCCGGAATAATATGTATTAATATTTATGTAACTACATTCTTTTATCCCAAATAGCTTAGTTATAGTTTTATATACTGTACTTGCATTGTTTGTAAACAGTCCCACTCTTCTACACTAAACTGGTCCACCAAAATAAATTAAATTGCCAATTAAAACATGATATGTATTTAACTTAGAACGAGCAGAGAAAGGGACTTGGACAGCATGGTGAATGGGCAAAAACTTTGTCAGAGTTCACTTATTTGTTCAACAAATCCTTTTTGACTGCCTATTCTTTACCACACACTGTTTGAGGTGCTTGGCATGTAGAGTAAACACACACACACACACACACACACACACATACACACAAGGAGACAAAGAGCCTCATATTTTAAAAAGTAAATTATGTGATACAGCAGAATATAACAAATATAATGGAAAAATTAGTAAAAAGGAAAAGAAGTACATGGTTGAGAGAAGGAGACAAGTTATAATATAAAAGAGGGCTAGGAGGCCTCATTATGAAAAGGACTTTAAAGAGGTGAGTTATCCATAGAGAAGCCCGTGAAATCATTCAAGACAGAGGGAATAGTCGATTCAATGGCCCTCAGCCAGGGGCATGCTGTGTGGGTTTGAGAAGGCAAAGGGGGCCAATGTGTCTGAACACACTGGTTAATGTGATGGCTAATACCGAGTGTCAACTTGATTGGATTGAAGGATACAAAGTATTGATCCTGGGTGTGTCTGTGAGGGTGTTGCCAAAGGAGATTAACATTTGTGTCAGTGGGGAAGGAAAGGCAGGCCCACCCTTAATCTGGGTGGGCACCATCTAATCAGCTGCCAGCACAGCTAGAATATAAAGCAGGCAGAAAAACGTGAAAAGACTAGACTGGCTTAGCCTCCCAGCCTACATCTTTCTTCTGTGCTGGATGCTTCCTGCCCTCAAATATCAGGCTCCAATTTCTTCAGTTTGGGGACTCAGACTGGTTCTCCTTGCTCCTCAGCTTATAGATGGCCTATACTTGAACCTTGTGATCATATGAGTTAATACTGAATAACTCATATATATATATATATACACACACACACACACACACACGCACATATATATATATATCCTATTAGTTCTGTCCCTCTAGAGAACCCTAATACAAGAATGAAGGGCAGAGTAGAAGGACATGAGGTTGGAGAGGTAGTAGAAAGCCAGATCACATAGCGTCTGAAAAGCCAGTGTAAGGACTTTAGATTTTACTCTGGATAAAAAGAGCATCTGTTCCACGATTTTGAGCAAAAAAAAAAAAAAAAAAAGTAACATAAGCTAACTTAGCTGGCCATGCATTGAGAATAGACCAAAAAAGGAGGAGAAAAGTGTGGAAGATGGAAGACGGGTTAGAAGATTTGCAGTAATCCAGACACAAGTTTCTGATAGAGAATAAAGCTGGTGAGAATTTATAGAACTCTATTTATTTCGAGGGTAGAGCCAAAAGGATTATCTGTTGAATTTAATGTGGTGTATAAAAAGAGAGAGAGAGAGAGAGAATAACACAAGTCAAAGATTACTTCAAGGTGTTTGGCATGAGCTATTAAAAGGAAGACGTCAGTAACTGAGATGAGGAAGACTATGAGTATGAAGTCTGGGGTTGCAGAAGATAAGTTCAATTATGGACATGTTGAGTTTAAGATATTTGAGTTTGAGACAAATGTGAGAAAGCAATTCTATATTATATTTTAGGACACAAAACAAAGATTAGGTTTGGAGATATAAATTTCACAGTTCCTAATGTGTAGATGATAAATCCATGATAATGGAGAAGACCTCCAAGATTAGGACTTACTCAGACTTACTAAAACATAAAATTTCAGTTTTAGTTCTTGTCTTTTGCCTTTTCTCTTTTGATCTTTTTTCTCTACATCACATCCCAAGTATTAAAGTCAACTAACTCATCCTGTTCTTTGTTGAATGGTCTATTTCCATTTGTATCAGAGTCAGAGGTGAAGCCAGCTGGATTTCCTGGGTCAAGTGGGGACTTGGAGAACTTCTCTGTCTTACAGAGGATTGTAAAATGCACCAATCAGTGCTCTGTAGCTGGCAAGAGGCTCATAAAATGCACCAATCAGCACTCTGTAAAAACGTACCAATCAGTGCTCTGTAGCCAGCAAGAGGATTGTAAAATGCACCAATCAGTGCACTGTAAAACACACCAATCAGTGCTCTGTAAAATGCACCAATCAGCAGGAGTCTAAAAGTGGCCAGTTGCAGGGAGGACTGAAAAAAGGGAACTCTGATAGGACGAAAGTAGAACATGGGAGGGTACAAATAAGGGAATAAAAGCTGGCCACCCCAGCCAGCAGTGGTAACCCACTCAGGTCCCCTTCCACCCTGTGGAAGCTTTATTCTTTTGCTCTTCACAATAAATCTTGCTACTGCTCACTCTATGGGACTGTGCCATCTTTAAGAGCTGTAACACTCACTGCAAAGGTCCGCGGCTCCATTCTTGAAGTCAGCAAGACCACAATCCTACCAGAAGGAACCAACTCCAGACACATCTTGGGGGCTCATCCAGAATAGTGCCTTGCAGTGAGTACCATCGGACCCTTTTCACTTGATATTCTGTCCTATTTTTCCTTAGAATTTGGGGGCTAAACAGCGGGCACCTGTCGGCCAGTTAAAGGCAAGCAGTGCAGCCACTGGACTAAAGACACGGTGTCAGGCTTTCTGGGAGAGGACTCTCTAACAACCCCCAACTCTTCAGAGTCGGGAACATTGGTTTGTCTGGAACCAGCTTCCACTTTTCCTGTACTTCTGGGCTGAGATGAGGGTTGACAGAGAAGAAAGCCATTCAGCTCCAGAATCTCGACAAAAAGTTGGTTGACCCTGCAGCCATGAGCAGAACTCTCAAAGTTAAATCACCCAAGTGAGACTCACCCATCTATCCTATCTATCCTGACCCTTGCTTACTGCGTCCTAACACCTGTCAGACAAACTTCCTCCCACCTCTCTTCTCGGAGGCTAGACCTGCTTCTAAAAACCACTTCCTGTCCCTGGTGCTCTTCTAGTTTCCCCTATAAGAATGATTTCTAGTATAAATTTCAAGACTCTGTTTCCTTTCTTAGCCACCCGAGCTTACCAATCACAAAGACATACTTTTTGCCTGAAGCCCCATTGGCAGGGGACTATCTGGAATTTTAGAATGCATCCTCAGACTAGCAGGTCTAACAAAGGCTATTCCCAAAGCTAGGATATGGGGAGCCTCAGAAATTATTGACTCCAAAATTAGGGGAATATCTTTCCTATTCATATGATAAGAAGTGAGGACAAAAGGTGTCATTCTTCCAACTATGGAGATCCCTTCCGTCCCTCAGGGTATGGCCCTCCACTCCATTTTGAGGCATATCATCTTTGTAGGACAAAGGTAAGGTCCCAATACCAACAGGAGAAGATGCTTAGGACTCTAACTAACAGGTTTTCGAGAATGCATTGGAAAGGGCCACTAAATCCAATTTTTCTTGGTCCTTTTCGTGGTCTAAGAGGAAAGGCAAGGGTGCACATTTTCGAGAATGTGTTGGTAAGGGCCACTAAATCTGACCTTCCTCGATCCTCCTTTTTGTGGTCTAGGAGGAAAACTAGTGTTTCCACTGTTGCTTCAATGAGCATGACTATTCCAAACAGCAGGGTCCAGGGACATTGCAGGTTCTTGGGCAGGGGAAAAACAAACAAACAAACAAACCAAAACCGTGGGGCAGTTTTTTCTTTCAGATGGGAAACACTCAGGCATCAACAAGCTCACCCTTGAAATGCATTCTAAGCCATTGGGACCAATTTGACCTGCAAACCCTGAAAAAGAAGTGGCTTATTTTTTTTCTGCACTAAGGCCTGGCCCCAATATTCTCTCTCTGATGGGGAAAAATGGCCTCCTGAGGGAAGTATAAATTACAATACTGCCCTGCAGCTTGACCTTTTACCTTATGTCCAAGCCTTCTTTTCATTGAAGGATAATCCACAACTATGCAAAGCTTGTAATCTACATACCACAGGAGGACCTCTCAGCTTACCTCCACATCCTAGCCTTCCTACAGCTCCCCTTCCTATTAATGATAAGCCTCCTCTAACCTCCTCCACCCGGAAGGAAACAAGCAAAGAAATCTCCAAGGGACCACAAAAACCCTCAGGCTATCGGTTATGTCCCCTTCAAGCTGTAGGGGGAAGGGAATTTGGCCAAACCTGGGTACATGTCCCCTTCTCCCTCTCTGATTTAAAGCAGATCAAGATAGTCCTGGAGAAGTTTTCAGATGATCCTGATAGGTATATAGATGTCCTACAGGGTCTAGGGCAAACCTTCGACTTCACTTGCAGAGATGTCATGTTATTGTCAGATCAAACCCTGGCCTTTAATGAAAAGAATGTGGCTTTAGTTGCAGCTCAAGAGTTTGGAGATACCTGGTATCTTAGTCAAGTAAATGATAGAATGACAGCCAAAGAAAGGGACAAATTCCCTACCGGTCAGCAAGCCGTCCCCAGTACGGATCCCAACTGGGACCTAGACTCAAATCAAATCATGGGGACTGGAGTCACAAACATCTGTTGACCTGTGCTCTAGAAGGACTAAGGAGAATTAGGAAAAAGTCCATGAATTATACAATGATGTCCACCATTGCTCAGGGAAAGGAGGAAAATCCTACTACCTTCCTTGAGCAGATATGGGAGGCCTTAAGAAAATATACTCCCCTGTCACCCGACTCACTCGAGGGTCAATTGATCCTAAAAGATAGGTTTGTTACCCAATCAGCTACAGATATCAGGAGAAAGCTCCAAAAGCTAGCCTGGACCCTGAACAAAATGTGGAGGCATTATTAAACCTGGCAACCTCCGTGTTCTATAATAGGGACCAAGAGGAATAGGCCGAAAAGGAAAAGTGAGATAAGAGAAAGGCTGCAATTTTAGTCATAGCCCTCAGACAAACAAACCTTGGTGGTTCAGAGAGGACAGAAAATGGATCAGGCCAATCACCTGGTAGGGCTTGTTATCAGTGTGGTTTACAGGGACACCTTTAAAAAGATTGTCCAGTGAGAAACAAGCTGCCCCGTCACCCATGTCCACTATGCCAAGGCAATCACTGGAAGGCGCACTGCCCCAGAAGACAAAGGTTCTCTGGGACAGAAGCCCCTAACCAGATGATCCAACAACAGGACTGAGGGTGCCCCAGGCAAGCGCCAGCTCATGTCATCACACTCACTGAGGCCTAGACAAGTTTAACCATTGAGGGCCAGGAAATTGGTTTCCTCCTGAACACTGGTGCAGCCTTCTCAGTGTTAAACTCCTGTCCTGGATGGCTGTTCTCAAGGTCTGTTGCCATCCGAGGAATCCTGGGACAGCCTGTAACTAGGTATTTCACCAACCTCCTCAGTCGTAATTGGGAGACTTTGCTCTTTTCATATAACTTTCTTGTTATGCCTGAAAGTCCCACACCTTTATTAGGGAGGGGTGTGTTAGCCAAGGCTGGAGCTATTATCTACATGAATATGGGGAACAAGTTACCCATTTGTTGTCCCCTACTTGAGGAGGGAATCAAACTTGAAGTCTGGGCATTGGAAGGACAATTCACAAGGGCAATAAATGCCTGCCCAGCCAAAATCAGGGTAAAAGACCCCACTGCTTTTCCTTATCAAAGGCAATATCCCTTAAGGCCTGAAGCTCATAAAGGATTACTGGATATTGCTAGACATTTAAAAGTTCAAGGCTTAGTAAGAAAATGCAACAGTGCCTGTAACACCCCAATTCTAGGAGTACAAAAACCAAATGGTCAGTGGAGACTAGTACAAGATCTTAGACTACTCAATGAGGAAGTAATTCCTCTATATCCAGTTGTATCCAACCCCTATACCCTGCTCTCTCAAATACCAGAGGAAGCAGAATGGTTCACTGTTCTGGACCTCAAGGTTGCCTTCTTCTGCATTCCCCTTCACTCTGACTCCCAGTTTCTCTTTGCCTTTAAGGATCCCAAAGACCACACATCCCAACTTATGTGGATGCTCTTGCCTCAAAGGTTTAGGGATAGCCCTCATCTGTTTGGTCAGGCACTGGCCCAAGATCTAAGCCACTTCTCAAGTCCAGGCACTCTGGTCCTTAAGTATGTGGGTGATTTGCTTTTGGCTACTAATTCAGAAGCCTCATGCCAGCAGGCTACTCTAGATCTCTTGAACTTTCTAGCTAATCAAGGGTACAAGAAATCTAAATTGAAGGCCTAGCTCTGCCTACAACAAGTCAAATATCTAGGCCTAATCTTAGCCAGAGAAACCAGGGCCCTCAGCAAAGAATGAATACAGCCTATACTGGCTTGTCCTTCCCCTAAGACATTTAAACAGTTGCCAGTGTTCCTTGGGATCATCACCAGCTTTTGCCAACTATGGATCCCCTGATACAGCAAGATGGCCAGGCCACTCTATATTCTAATCAAGGAGACCCAGAGGGCAAATACTCATCTAGTAGAATGGGAACCAGAGGCAGAAACAGCCTTCAAAACCTTAAAGCAGGCCCTAGTACAAGCTCCAGCCTTAAGCCTTCCCACAGGACAAAACTTCTCTTTATACATCACAGAGAGAGCAGGAACAGCTCTTGGAGTCCTTACTCAGACTCTTGGGACAACCCTACAACCAGTGTCATACCTAAGTAAGGAAATTAATGTAGTAGCAAAAGGTTGGCCTCACTATTTGCAGGTAGTTGAGGTGGTGGCCATCTTAGTATCAGAGGCTATCAAAATAATACAAGGAAAGGATCTCACTGTCTGGACTACTCATGATGTAAACGGCATACCAGGTGTCAAAGGAAGTTTATGGCTATCAGACAGTTGCCTGCTTAGATACCAGGTGCTACTCCTTGAGGGACTGGTGCTTTGGACACACATGTGTGCAGCTCTCGACCCTGCCACTTTTCTCCCAGAGGATGGGGAACCAATCGAGCATGACTGCCAACAAATTTTAGCCCAGATTTATGCCTCCCGAGATGACCTCTTAGAAGTCCCCTTAGCTAATCCTGACCTTAACCTATGTACTGATGGAAGTTCATTTGTGGAAAATGGGATGATAAGGGCAGGTTATGCCATAGTTAGTGATGTAACAGTACTTGAAAGTAAGACTCTTCCCCCAGGGACCAGCACCCAGTTAGCAGAACAAGTGGTGCTTACCCGAGCCTTATAACTGGGAAAGGAAAAAAGAATAAATGCGTATACAGACAGCAAGTATGCTTATCTAATCCTACCTGCCCATGCTGCAAAATGGAAAGAAAGGGAGTTCCTAACCTCTGGGGGAACCCTCATTAAATGCCACAAGAAAATCATGGAGTTATTGCACACAGTGCAAAACCCCAAGGAGGTGGCAGTCTTACACTGCCAAAACCATCAAAAAGGTGAAAGAGAAAAGGCAGAAGGAAACCATTGGGCAGACGCTGAGGGCAAAATTGCTGCCAGGTGAACCTCCCATTAGAAATACCTATGGAAGGACCCTTGGTATCGAACAATGCTCTCCAAAAGATTAAGCCCCAGTATTCCCTGACCAAAACAGAATGGGGTCTTTCAAGGAATAGTTTTCTCCCCTTGGGGTGGTTAATGACAGAAGAGGGAAAGATACTCATACCCGAAGCCAGCCAGAGGAAAATACTTAAGACCCTTCACCAAACTTTTCATATGGGTGTTGAGAACACTCATCAAATGATCAAATCCCTATTTACAGGGAAAAATCTCCTCTGGATCATCCAACAAGTAGTCAAAGCCTGTGAGGTGTGCCAAAGGAATAATCCCTTGGTCCATCATAAGTCCCCTCTGGGGGAAAAAAGAATAGGGCACTATCCCAGAGAGGACTGGCAGTTAGACTTCCCCATCTCTGATAGGACCAAAAAAACCCCAACAGGATGCGCCATCCAGCTTTTACGCTCTTACATTTCCAACTTCACCTATTACATGAGCAATGAAAAGCCCATACATGGCCCTGTAACCAAGAATACCATCTTAACTTTCCAAGCCCCTTTATGCCTCCAATGTAACTCGTTATCACACTGTCCCATCAGAGTAATTACACCTTACAACTTCAAGCCCCAGCTGATCATAGTGACTTCCGAGTCAGCCAAACAGCTCCATTCAGATGGCTTGTCTGCTTCTCAGGGCCTGCAAAAATCATCACCTCCTCCGTGCTTAACAAACAGTCCAGGTTTTGTAAGGGAAAACATACTCCTTGCATGACCATTCACCCCTGGACCACTTGCAGCAGCGTCCCCACCACTAGTGAATGCCTTCTCATTCCCTCTTTCAATTACTGTCTTGAATGGTTCCTAGTAGATACAAAACCACTTTTTCTCCAATGGGAAAACAGAACACAGGGAGCCACTCATTTTGCTCCCAACACCCCTTTCCAGCCGCTCACCAGAGCTACCTTGGCAAGCACTCTAGGAGTATGGGAAAATGAAAACAAACTCACATACCTTTTTAATATACACAACCAGTTCTGTCTACCCAGCCAAGGCATATTCTTCTTATGTGGAACTTCAACCTATATCTGCCTCCCCACCAACTGGACAGGCACCTGCACCTTAGTCTTCCTCAGTCCCAACATTGACATTGCCTCAGGAAATCAGACCCTATCAGTGCCCCTCAAAGCTCAAATCCATCAGTGCAGGACCATACAATTAATGCCCCTACTTATAGGGTTAGGAATGGCCACTGCTACAGGAACTGGAATAGCAAGTTTGTCCACTTCACTATCCTACTACCACATACTCTCAAAGGATTTCTCAGTTTGTGAGAAATAACAAAGTCTATCCTTACTCTACATTCCCAAATAGACTCTTTGGCAGCAGTGACTCTCCTAAACTGCCGAGACCTAGACCTCCTCACTGCTGAGAAAGGAGGACTTTGCACCTTCTTAGGGGAAAAGTGTTGTTTTTACACTAACCAGTCAGGGATAGTAGGAGGCGCTGCCCGGCATTTACAGGAGAAGGCTTCTGATATCAGACAACACCTTTCAAAATCTTATACAAACCTCTAGAGTTGGGCAACATGGCTTCTCCCCTTTCTAGGTCCCATGACAGCCATCTGCTATTACTCAACTTTGGGCCCAGTATTTTCAACCTCCTTGTCAAATTTGTTTTCTCCAGGATCGAGGCCATCAAGCTACAGATGGTCTTACAAATGGAACCCCAAATGAACTAAACTCACAACTTCTACCGAGGACCCCAGACCAACCCACTGGCCCTTTAATGGGCCTAGAGATTTCCCCTCTGGAGGACACTACAACTGCAGGGTCCCTTCTTTGCCCCTATCCAGCAGGATGTAGCTAGAGTGGTCATCGCCCAATTCCCAACAGCAGTTGGGGTGTCCTATTTACAGGGGGAATTGAGAGTTGAAGCCAGTTGGACTTCCTGGATCGAGTGGGGACTTGGAGAACTTCTCTGTCTTACAAGAGGATTGTAAAATGCACCAATCAGTGCTCTGTAGCCAGCAAGAGGATTGAAAAATGCACCAATCAGTACTCTGTAAAACACACCAATCAGCAGGAGTCTAAAATTAGCCAACCATGGGAGGATTAAAAAAGGGCACTCTGATAGGACAAAAATGGAACATGGGAGGGGACAAATAAGGGAATAAAAGCTGGCCACACCAGCCAGCAATGGCAACCGCTTGGGTCCCCATCCACAGTGTGGAAGCTTTGTTCTTTTGATCTTCACAATAAATCTTACTGCTGCTCACACTTAGGGTCCATGCCATCTTTAAGAGCTGTAACACTCACCGTGAAGGTCCGTGGTGTGACTTCATTCTTGAAGTCAGCAAGACCACAAACCCACTGGAAGGAACCACCTTCAGACATGATAGTCTATCCTATAATATGGCCCTTTTGTTCACAACTCCTCTCCTTGACTATGAGAAGCTTGAAGCCTAGAGACAAAGATGTATCTTAGTCATTTTGCTATGTTTCTACTAAGTGCCTAGTACCTAACACAATGCCTGATGTAGTAGGTATGTTAATTGAATATGTTGGGTCAAACTGAATTTATTATGTCTTCAGGTTAAAATACAAAATGAGTTAAGTAAAGAAAGAAGAGAAAACCCACATTTTTAACTAGTTTGTGTGCAACTTGAGCTAGAATTAAAAGAATTATAGAAATAAAGGTCTATAATATATGAATGCATCCCTCAATTAAGGAGCATACAAAATTATTTAACATTTACTCTATATGATGACCTTTAAATACATTATCTCATTTTATTTATTAAATAAGCTGATATAGTAGATATAACTGGTGCCATTTTACAAATGGGGACACTGAGCAGTAAATGGAGGAATAGAAATTTTAGCTCATGTGTCTGACTCACAAGCTTATGTTCCTCCACTGCCCTAATGCTGTGCCTGAGGTTATCAGAGCTCTGAGAGTTACAGAAAGACTCCACAGGCACCAGGTGACCTCTTTAGATTTTTTCCAATATAAAACTAAAGCAGTTGCTCTCAATGGTTTTCAAGTTGCGTATCACCATGCCCCCCGCCTCCTACTGTCATTATTCACCTTGAAAGCTTTATAATTTAGGAGGGCAAAGGAAAATTAAAGTCAAGAAAGGATGAAGGGGCCAGGCACAGTGGCTCACACCTGTAATCCCAGCACTGTAATCCCTATCTGCCCAAAGAGTGCAGATCTCTTGGGCCCAGGAGAATGAAGGGGAAACTCAGAGATCTGGACTCGTCCTTGAATATCCCCATACTTTACAATGTTCTTTGTTCATGCCTCTGTGGCCAGGCTATTGCTATCCCTTATCACCTAGGGCCCAAAGTTCTAGTTTAAGAAATGCTATACTAGATTATTTATGCCCAAGAGAGGAAGGCAAGTTGGTCTAACATCAGCCTGAAGCCAGCCAACCAGCTAGAGACAACGTGCACAATAAATTAAGAGATGGATTTACCTTCAGATAACCTGAGTTCAAATCTCAACTCTATCACTCATACAGTCATGGGGACTCACAGAAATCATTTAAACTCTCTGAGCCTCAGTTTCTGTATCAGGACAAAGAGTGAATCCCTGCCTAGATGACAGGATTGTTGTGAGGATAGGAGAGAAAATAAAAGACAAAGAATCTAATGTTGTTATTCTAGCTTAATTTACTTATCTGGGTTCATACTGATTATTTCTGAGATCCAGTTTATATAAGTCCTCTGTACAGTATATGAGAAACATAAAGAGTAAGCAGGGGTTGTTGCCGAGGCAGCTAGGTATCTGAAAGAAGACCCAGGAATGAGTAAGAAGCTTAATACAATTACTCCATAGGAGAGTTCCGTTAAGCACAGAACAATATAATGGATTTTAAATGGTTAGAAGCAAATCCTTAAAGCAAATAAAACCACAAAGAACATCTATCATAGGTTACAAAAATTGCCTCAATCATTTGCAGCTTCTTCCATTAACTTGTAGAATATATATCTTCCCCTTTAAATCTGCCTAGGCAGCTGAGTGCCGTAGCTCATACCTGTAATCCCAGCACTTTGGGAGGCTGAGGAGGAAGAATCACTTGAGATCAGGAGTTTAAGACCAGCCTGACCAAAGTGGTGAAACCCTGTCTTTACTAAAAATACAAAAATGAGCCAGGCTTGGTGGCAGGCGCCTGTAATCCAAGCTACTCAGGAGGCTGAGGCAGGAGAATTGCTTGAATATGGGAGGCAGAGGTTGCAGTGAGCCAAGATGGTGCCATTGCACTCTAGCCTGGGCAACAAGAGTGAAACTGCATCTAAAGAAATAGAAAAAGAAAAAGAAAGAAACCTGCCTGAGCTAGTGACTTGTCCTGGGTAATAGTACAAAATGAACATGACATTATGCAAGTTCTGAGCTTGAACCACAAGTGACTTTACTCTCTCGGACCCTCTCCATAGCCGTCATGTATAAGTCTAGGCTTTTCTGGTGAATAATGAGAGACCACACGAAGCTAGCACAAGCTGTCTCATTCAGTTATCTTGGAACAGCCAAAGCTGCTAACCACATTTGCATGACAGAGTACAGACAAGATCAGCCAAGCCTGGCCCTACCCAACCAATCCTAGCCCAAATTGCTGACCTACAAACTCAGGACTTCAACAGATAGTTACTTTTAAGTTACTGATGTTGGGAGTGATTTGTTACATAGCAACTAATGACTGATCCAACAACTGGCCATATAGGAATGGAAATTTGCAGCAGTGTCTGGGTTTTCCCCACCCTACCATGTTCTGTCTGGAAAGTTTAGATTTGCTAGTCATGAAAGCTGACTAGAGATGGACAAAGGAGCAGAATTCACCTTTGCCTCTAAACAAGTAAAGTTGACTTGGTATTTTGAGTAAATCTGAAATGTCCATTTACTTAGTCACAACTGAATTTCTAAGGAGGAAAAGAAATAAACAAGTAAGGCAAGAAATGGGAGGCATGAACAGTGTACTCCATGTAAGCTGAAAGTCAGTGACTTCCTGGAAAGACACCCAATAATTCAGTCTTCTACGACTTACTTTGTTCACTTGGCTGGGGATTCAGCACAAACACTAATCTTACAATGTAATGAGGCAGAGCCCATTTTCTGCCTATCCAGTGGAAAGTGAAATTGCAAACCGCCTTTGTTGTAAATCAAAATGCCTTTCTAACCTCAGTTGTTAATAACAAATGTGTATTTCCCATTTCACCACCATCTCTTTAGAATTCACACATTAAGAGATTTATTTATACAATATTCTGCTTTGCTGAAATTCATTTTCAAGGCTTTCCCAGAGGCCACTGAGCCTCTTGTATAAATAGATTTTTTACAAGTTATGAAGTTTAGATTATCAAAAAACAATCTAGAAATCTGATCCTTAAAGTACCTGACAAATCCATTTTAGTTTTTAAATATATAACATTAGTTCAAAGAACAAATTCCTAGTTTTCATTTTCTAGCAACTCTGATTCTGGTAATGGCATTTGTTTGGAGGCAGAAAAAAAATAGAAAAGAAAATCAAAATAGCAACTGAAAATATCTGTACAAGAGTGTTGTCTTATTTCAGTTTACAGATATGTTGACCTTGTTCTATTGGTTAATCTTGAGGTTTAACATAATTGACCTTCAACCTGGAAGGTGATATCCATCTTCCACCCCAAAATGTATTAGAAGTAACTTGACCTGTCAGTATCTCTTCATCCCCGCTGCCAGGGGTTCTCCCAGGATTCAGAAAAAACATCAAAGAAGTTTCCCCTCAAGAGAAGTATGGAGGCACTATCATAAGCCCTAGTAAGTGTCATTTGATATAGAGAAGTAATTTAAGATATTGCTTCTATATTAAAGGAGCTTAGAATCTTGTTGTGGAGACAATAATAACACACATGAAAGCTCTTACAGAATAACCAAGTGCTAAGCTGTAAGGTGCAGATAGAAATGCCATTAGGATGAGAAGCCACTTATTAATCTCCTCCTACATGGTAGTGTATTACAAATATTATGTCATCTACTCCTTCCAGTAACTCCAAATGTAAAGTATTATAACCATTTAGTAATAGAAAAGTTGAGGAGAGGAACAGTAGGGAACTTCTCCGAGATGACCCAGCTAACACAGAGCAGAACCAGAATTCATACCCAAGTTTGTCTGCCCAAAGAGCCAGGGCCTTTCTTTCTACACCAAATTGCCTCTCAGAAGGTTATAGTAGAAAGAAAGCTACTTTATGCCTCTTCAAGTATTCCCTAACACTATACCTTTATGCTTCTTATGACACCTTACACTTTCCACTTTATTTATAATAGTTGCTGATGAGGAGGCAGTTGGTATGTTGAAACCAGCATAAGCTTTGGAGTCAAAAAGATCTGATTTCAAAGTCTCTCCTATTCTAATTAGCTGAAAGAATGTAAGCAAGTCACTTAACCTTAAATAATACCTATCTCACAGCATTAATATGAGTAATAAATTGAATTAATTCATTCACTCAACAAATATTGATTGAATACCTACTATGTTGTAAGCATTAGTCTAGATTTTATTCACAACAGTGAACAAAAAGAGACAAAAATTCCTGCCATTTTGGTGCTTACATTGTCGGCGAAAGTGACAGATAATAAGTAAACAAATAAATATATATATTTAAACAGTGGTTTTAACATAGAGGGGACTGAACCGCTGAGGGTTAGTCAGTTTTCACACAGCCTCGATATTGGTATTCAAATCCAACTCTGGAGCAAAGTTCTTGATTGTTCCTCAAAACCATTTTGCTTGCCCTCACAAAAGTTAGTATATAAATATCCAGAGGATTTTGTGTGGTGAAAGCTGCCCTCAGAATCAGTTTCCACATGACCTCATTGATGTATGGAGTAATTTCATGTTTGTTCTCAAGCATTCCATTACTCTTTTTGTTCCCTGGGGCCATGGTACTGCAATCTTTTCCTAAGGCACTTTCCCACAGTCTTCAGGAGGAACAGAGTGTTTTCAAATCCACAAAAGATTTTCATACCCTTTAAAGCATCTGGTTTTTATCGTAACTCTGCAAGGTAGGCAGGAAGGTGCCACCATACCCATTTAACAGACAAGGAAAGAGAGGCTAATGCCAGTAGGTCATTGCCTGAGAACACACAGCTGGCAAGTGGGTTTAACAAGACTTTAAATATAAGCTGTTTGATTCACATCTATTACCTTATTCATTACACTTCACCCACATGAGGAAAGACGAGGAGGCCAAATTCAGTTAAAGAAAATTTCTAATGCTCCCTCTTAACTAGACAGAGAGAAAAAAAAAAAAAAAAAGAAATATTGACACACAAAAAGAAATGGTACAGGATAGAAAAAGAATGTGCTGAAAGACCTCCCCATATTTCTTAGAACTTTACCAAAATATTTCTGTTGGTTTTCCAGGACCATTTATCCCATCACTACCCATTGGCATGGTCTAGTCCCAATATCCTAGGTATACGGGAAACATCCACTTGGGCAGAGATTCCACCTGTAGTGGTTAATACTGTGTCAACTTGATTGGCTTGAAGGACACAAAGTATTGTTGCTGGGTGTTTCTGTGAGGGTACTGCCAAAGGAGATTAATATTTGAGTCAGTGGACTAGGAAAGGCACACCCACCCTCAACCTGAGTGGGCACAATCTAATTAGCTGCCAGCACTGCCAGAATAAAAGCAGGGAGAAGAATGTGAAAAGACTAGACTGGCTTAGCCTCCCAGCCTACATCTTTCTCCCACGCTAGATGATTCCTGCCCTTGACCATCAGACTCCAAGTTCTTTGCCTTTGGGACTCAGACTGGCTTCCTTGCTCCTCAACCTGCAGACTGCCTATTGTGGGACCTTGTGATCATGTGAGTTAATACTCCTTAATAAACTCCAATTTATATATACATCTGTTATTATTTCTGTCCCTCTAGAGAACCCTAATACACTACCTAATTCAGAGTAAACCTTGAGGTAAGAATAGAGTAAAAATATTGAAACGTATAGAGCATGTATACAGAACTCTGTGCTGCCCTCTGGGGACAATATAAGATTTAGAGAGAGTCTCTCTGTCTGAGTAAATGGGAAGCACACTGGAAGAAGAATAACAAGCACTGTACCAGCAATAATATAAAAAAGAATGAGGTGAGAATTTGGGGAGGACATCATCCAAGATTTTCCAGTATACATAGCCTGGAGCCATCCATTCTGCTAAGTAAGACCAGTGAAAACTTGATCCCTGGATAAGAGCTTGACACGGAGGGACCTGATATGCACACCCATTTAGTATAAAAATCTAGTTGGCATCCCGACACTGCCACTTTATTGTTTTTATTTTTTTTGCTTTTGAGAGGGAGTTTTGCTCTTGTTGCCCAAGCTGGAGTGCAATGGTGCAATCTTGGCTCACCACAACCTCTGCCTCCCAGATTCAAGTGCTTCTCCTGCCTCAGCCTCCCAAGTAGCTGGGATTATAGGCATGCACCACCACGCCTGGCTAATTTTGTATTTTTAGTAGAGATGGGGTTTCCTCCATGTTGGTCAGGCCGGTCTCGAACTCCTGATCTCAAGTTATCCGCCTGTTTCAGCCTCCCAAAGTGCCGAGATTACAGGGATGAGCCACCACACCTGGCCTCTGCCACTTTATAATTGTGTGAACATGAGCAAGTTCCCTGAAGTCTTCTTTTCTCAATTTTTTACTCATAAAATGGGTATAATAATACCTAATACATGCAGATTTTCAGAAGTTTAAATGAAAGTAATGATCTTATGTTTAAGTAGTGTTTTAGCATGGTGTCTGGCTATGTTACATCCTCAGTAAATGAAAGCCTCTTTTTTAAGATCATTCATACCACAGTAGAGAAATTTAAGGAAAATAATCCAAAGACAGAAAAGCTGGCTAGAAAACTAAAGCCAGAGACCTTTAGAAAACAGCAGGACACCAAAAAAGACGGTAATTACTTGTTACCTAGCTCTACAAGGAGACCTAGGAGAGCTATAAAGACAGTATATCCTACACTGAACTCATTGCCTCTCCCTCAAACCCTGCATTCCCTCCTGCAGTCCTTATCTTGGTGAATGGCACCCCCATACCACAGTCATCTAAACCAGAAACATGGAAGTCAACTCAGACTCTGCTTCCTCCTTCCATTCCAGTCACCAAGTCTTGTGGAACACACCTACTTAACATCTTCCCCTCCTTTCTAGCCCAGCCAGTGAGAATGTGTCTTTACTATGTTGGTTTAGTCTTCCATCCAAACTGGTCATCCTGGCTTCCTCCAATTCTCAGTCCTTCAAATATAATCTCTGCACCAAAGTCAGAGTAATCTTTCTAAAGCATAAAATTTGGTCATTGTTTCACTCTTCTTAGCTATTCCAATTGCCCTCATTGTCTAGGATAAAGGCCAAACTATTAACAATGGTCTCTGTTATCTGATCCCTGCTTTATCTCCCTCCACACACCACAGCCATGGTGAACTACTGATTGGTCCCCAGGCATGCCAGGCAATTTCATGCCTCTGTGCATTTGCCATGCCATTTCCTCCACATTTCCCAAAGGGTGGTTTGTGAAATACCAGTTCCTCAAGATGCTCTATGAAGCTAGTAACCACTAGCCAATACATTTTAGAAAAACTGCACATCTTTTTTTCTCCTGGAGAGTGTTTTTTGATTATATCCTATAATCAAATATCTATTTAACACTGTTTAATCCTTTCTTAAGATACTTGTGAAACATATATGTTGGAAACTTTATCACTATACATAAGTGGTTTCATTTGTGATATTTAATCAGTTCTTTATTTTGCTGGTTTCTGAGCCTGATATTTAAAACTTTTATTTCCAGGAAAAATAGTTCTAATTTTATTAATTCCCCTTGTCATAGAGTTAGACAGATTTTCAAAAACCTAACCAAGATAAAGCACTTCAGGTTTAAGCATTGCTTGCCATAACCTTATGTCCTTAAGATTGATGCATTGATAATTCTTTATATCAGATAAGCAGAGAAATGTGGAGAAACATCCCTTGCTAAGTATGTACTGAAATGCTCTACTCCAAATTGAAAATTTACCTACTGTGTCATTTGTTTGAATAACACCATTAACTTCAATAAGATATTCAAACTCAAATCAAATTAGCTATTACCTGCTGCTGTTCTTTAGATCAATCATCTTTTTCTTAGAAGAGTGGACAGGACTTTAAGAAGTACAATTGCTAACATTAGCAGAACTAAGAGAAGGCAAATGCTGAATGTTATAGCTGAATTTGAGTCCAAAAAAATGTATTCAATATAAAACCTCTCCAATTCAGCCTAGTTCACATAGTCAGCACATCATACTGTGGTGGAAGCTCAAAAAGAACAAACGGGGAATAAGTAAGACACCCATTCTTTCCCCCAGTATGAAAAAGTGAAAACATGAAACTATGCAGACTTCAGTTCAAAACATAGCTTATTAGTGTGTGAACCTAAATGTTTTAGTCTCTGAAATCAGTTTTCTCATTTGTAAAAATTGGAGTAATAATATAAACTCTACCATGTTATTTCAAGATCTGGATAAGGAAATACTAACAAAACACCTAGAGTGATACCTGTAGCATAATAGATGCTCAGTAAATACTAGTGTTTTTCCTAGTTTCTTCTCCAATATACCTACAAAATTCTCATTGTTATTTGCCCTGATCTTCATTCTGTTATCATAGGCATCCTTATCTTTGTCCACAAAATAAACTTAATTTTGCTTAAATCATAAATCAAAGTTTGGAAAACTATATTTCACATGCCAAATCTGGTTGACCACCCTGTTTTTGTAAACAGTTCAATAGTTTCATTTGAACACAGACACTCCTATGTCTTTACATATTGCCTGTGGCTGCTTTCATCCTACAGCAAGATTTGAGCAATTGTAACAGAGACTGTAGGTATGTAGTTGTCTATTGCTGCTGTAACAATTTGCCACAAACTTAGTGTCATAAAACAACATGTTTATTATCTTGCAATTCTTCAGGCTTAAAGTTTGACACAGGTTCCACTGGGCTAAAATCAATGTATCAGAAGGTCTGCATTTCTCTCTGGATGATATAGGGAAAACTCAATCTCCTTGCCTTGTCCAGCTTTGACAGACACATTTGCTGACTCATGACTACTTCCCCCATCTTCAAAGCCAGCAAAAGCAGGTTGAGGCTTTCTCACATCTCACAAAATCACATCACTCTGATCTTCTGCCACCTTCTTCAACTTTTAAGGACCTTTGTGATTAAATTGATATAATCCAGATAATCCAGAATAACCTCCCTATGGTAAAGTCAGCTGATTAGCAGCCTTAATTCCACGTGCAATCTTCGTTTCCCTTTACCATGTGACAAAACATATTCCCAGGTTCTAGTAATTAGAACATGGACATCTTTGGAGGAGGTGGAGGGCAATTACTCTACCTATAATACCATATAATAACTCACAAAACCTAAAATATTTGCCATCAACCCTTTAGGGAAAATGTTTTCCAACGCATGTCCTAAACTTTGACTCATGCTTATGACCTAAGTAAGCAAATACAAACCAGATGGAATTTTAGGGATGTTCATTTAATATATTACTTATAAAAATAAGAATAATTTTCATAAGCATGTGTTACCAAGTGCCTGAAATAAAAAGATAAGCAAGGCAATGCTCCTGACTCCACTGGCAGATGAGTCAATACCCAAGAACCTCTCCCAAGAGGCAGAAGTACATAAAGGTTAGGAGTAAGGACTTGGGAGTGAGACAAACCTGTATTCCAATCATAGCTCTTACTTACTAACTGGGTGAGCTTTTATAAGTTAACCTCTTTGTGCTTCGGTTTCTTTATCTGTTCAAAATAGTACCTACTTCATATGGTTGCTGTAAAAATTAAATGCATATAATGTGCTTAGTATACTCTGACAGATTGTAAATTCTTAATAAATCTTAGCTGTAAATTTGATAAAATAGAGGTTCCAAGTGGAATGGGAAAATTGCCCAATTGCTCAACTTAAAGAGATATTTGAAGAGATATCTCAGCAAGCTGTCTAAGCAAGATCAAAGAACATGGCTGAGTTGTTTTCTTAAACTTAGCATTCTTAACTCCCTACTGGAGATATCAAGCAATGTTGCCAGTGGCAACAACTAATTCTCCTTCTCCATGCTGCCTGAATTCCAGCCAGCAACTGACTTTGCCACCCCATTTGTAGCTGCTTACAATTAAAGAGGCATTTGAATTACTTGTTTGGACTGACCAATGATTAAGGTACTAAGGACTTTTGAGTTATTTACATGCTCTAAACTGAAGTCACTGAAGGGGCTAGTGTCATGATCCGCAGATCCATACAAATAACTACCTTTGGATCCAGGCAAGAGGAGCCCTTGCTCTGGGTCCCAGGCATTGCAAATACCAAAACACAAATTCCTTTTCTTTTTTATACCATAAAGAGGACATTTCTTTACACTTTAGTAACCCTTTGAGCAAACAGGAATTACAGACAAGGATCATACAAGCCAAATCCCTTCTCCCAACACCCACATAGACCAGAAGATGTAGGGTTGACAGTATATGCAGAATAAAGAGAAAATCACCACCTCTTGTCTGAGAAACAAAAGAAAGAATAGCTGCTTTTGTTTAAATTTGACCACCCCAAATTCACCTAAAGTAAGTATCTAGGCAGGCCAGATACCTCTGATAACTGCCCTCCCGCATCCCTTCTGCTCAGATTATATGGTTTGGGGAAGGCTTAGAACTGCCTGTAATTCCCAGGTAGGAAAAGTAATGTGTTGAGGAGAAACTGCCCACTCAACCCCTGGAGAGCTTGACCAGGTCAGTCTCCGTCCTGGCTTCAAGTTGATCCAGGCACTGCCCAGGAGTCCTGAGCTCTGGCTCATGTTCACCCTGCCATCCCAGCAGATCTGAGGCTTACAAGGGACAGGGGTTGCCTGAGGGATAATGTAGCAATTTTAGTCCATAGGTCTCATGAACATACCCAGACACACTGTAGGGCCCTGAGTGGCAACCTGAGCCAGGCTGCAGGCATAAATTGATTACCAGCTTTTAAATGTGTAGACATATGGTATGAGGGCCTCCATTTGTACCTTGCCCTGAAAATGTTAAAGGAGGGTCTGTTTTCATGCCCCATCCCAGTCAGAGCATCCACCTCTGAGTTCCCTTTCTTGGCTGCACTTCTAGGAATGAATTCTGGACTGCCAATGACCAAATTTCTGAAACAAGGACAAAGTAATGTCTGCGAGGTGCTGATAGTTTTCCAAGGCCAATATGAACCATTTGCTGACATATATACCCTTTGTTATGAGCAAACTATTGTTTAAGAGCAATAAATCTCCTCTTAGGTGACAGATTAGGATTATTACTTTTGTTTTTAGCAAGCCTATAAAATGAAATATGAATTCATGTCATCTGGAGAGGGAAAAATAAGTCAAAAACTAAGAAAAATCTAATTTGATATAGGCAGGCCATGAATGAATACTGAAAAAATATAAATAGCTGAATTCCTACTACCAAAAATCTATTCTTTTCTTTCTGAATTCAAGCAAGTTTTAGGAGGACTAAAGGATATGCATGGCAAGCACTAAAAAAATATTTATCTATATTGAAGGTGGAGAGGGGGGAAAGGTAACAAAAATCAATATGTTTAAAATAAAAAGCTGCCTTGCAGTTTCAGGTAAGTCTTCAACTATCAATTAATTGCTTGATCAATGCAGCAAGATGCAGGCAACCTAACTGAAGAAAATTAGTCCTTAAGAAGCTCTTATCTACAAAGGGATCCTGCTGACAGTAAGGTTAACAACCTTTTGAGTTGCAACTACTTCAGAGGGTTTGGGAAGGAGATCAGAATGAAATCACATGAGTATGTCACAGAAAGTTGACATCCAGAAGATTCCAGACAGAGATAAAATAGCTCACTCATTGGTCCTAATGCTGGGTCTGCCAACAGAGAGAGAGCACTTTTAGGAGGGAATGGAAACTTAAGAACTATTTTTCAAAATGCTTTCACATTACTGAGATGCATTTCATTGACCTGTTCAAGAGATGTTTCAAAAGATTATTTTGGATTATGCTATCTATTTTGCTTTCTTTCTGCTCTATTCCGCAAATATTTTTTGGAATTCCAACCCAGTGGCTGGTAAAGTACTGAACTCCATGGTTTCAAACATGAAAAGCATAAGCCCCGGCCTGCAAGGAATTCATAGTCTATTTGGAAGTGAACCAGACTAGTCCATGGAGAACAAGAGAAGGGACTGTTGTATTCCAAAGTAAAGTCATCTAACCTAGTCTAGATTCTTGTTGAATATTATTTGTACAGCAGGATGAACTGACCAACATTACTCTCTTCCTCCCATCCACCAGCTTTTATCAGAAGAGACTTAGAATCAAAAATGTAATCAGATGCAGCAAACCTAAGCTGATATACCCCCTCTCCCTTTAGTTAGCAAAAATAACATCCACTAGCAATCAGCAAAGAGGGGAAAAAAGCCAAGTGACTGTCAGTCCAGTAACCAGGGAATCTATACATCATAAAGTCAAGGACAAAACCCTGCTAACAGGAGAAATATTTTTTGTTCAATATGGAATTGCACTGCAAAATATCTAGGAAAGAATAATGCTTATATTTACACGGCCTGCTTACTTCTCAGGTGACTTCGTAAAGAAAGTATTATCAAAGTATTATACTTATTTGGGAGATCAGACCTCACATCCTTTCTGCAGCCTTTTTTTTTTTTTTTTTGATCATAAATGTCAATATGCATTAAAATGTAGCCTGTGGTTTTGCTCAAGTTTGCAAGCCACAGGAAAATATACATTTACAAGATCCAAGAGATTGCAACTCATCCTTTGTATGGTGATATGGTTTGGATCTGTGTCCCTGCCCAAATCTCATGTTGAATTGAATTCCCCAATGTTGAAGATGGGGCCTGGGAGGTAATTGGATCATGGGGGCGGATTTCTCCTTTGGTGTTGTTCTGGTGACAGTGAATGAGTTGTCTTGAGATCTGATTGTTTAAAAGTGTGTAGCACCTCCCCTGCTCTCTCTTCTTCCTGCTCTGGCCATTTGAAGACGTGCCTGCTTCCCCTTTGCTTTCCACCATGATTGTAAGTTTCCTGGGGCCTCCCCCATCCTTCCTGTACAGCCTGTGGAAATCTGAGCCAATTAAACCCCTTTTCTTTATAAATCACCCACTCTCAGCTGTTTTTTATAGCAGTGCAAAAATGGACTAATACATGTGGTATAAACAGAGTTTTCTGAGTAAGAAGAGTGAGTTCATGAGACTGAGAAACTTGAAAGGGGTCTGCATAAAAGAAGGGTGCCTTGAGAAGCAAGACAGTTCAGGAGTATCCAGTGGGAACATGCTTACCAAGGTTCACAGCAAGAAGGGGTTCCCTTGGGCAGTAGAATTGATGATTCTGTTATCAGGAATTCCAGTCTTTATCCCCATCCCTTCACTGTGATACATTTCTGAGATCTGCTTTATTTGTTACTCAGGAACTTTGTATGCCTTGAAGCTCTGAGTGTTTGGCATGGTGAAGATAGACAGGGCAAGTTAACCTGTGAAGGAGATGGGGCCCAGTGTTCCCCAGTGTCTTCAGAGTTTGGTGGAGCAGGAGCTTGAGGGACATTAACCCCTTTGGGTGGATTAGGGATTGGGATTACTTGGGTCATCACAGCAGCAAACAGACATTGATAGAATGGGAAAACTCAAGATGTTCAAGACAGAAAAACAAGAATTTTTCTGAAGAATCTCCACCCCCAACACTGAAAAAGTGAGAAAGTCTTCACTCACCACTGCTGCATTTTGCTTTATGCAAAAGTATAAATTTAGCAAATATTAATGAAAATCTTTTTTTCATACTTCACTTGCCCAAAGTCACTGAATCCTGGGACATGAACAAGGTAGCCCAGGATGCACTGGATTTTATCTCAGCAGGTTGGGTCATAATCAGAGACCAGCTGAGGGCTGGCCACTTATATCAATATATTCATTTAGCTCATTCAAGACTCAGTCTACCCTTCACTATTTTAAGAGGTCTTCCCACCCAATCCCAAACTAAGAGCAATGGGCCAGTCTCTCTGTTCCCATAGAAACTTGTAACATTCCCAATTATAACATACTTCACATTGTTCTGTGGCTATTTTCTGATCTGCCCTAGACTTACGACTGATCAACTTTGGGAAATGATTTGATCTAAATTTCAGTCAGTCATATTGGTTCCAATGAATTTCAGCCAGTTTTGTTATCTTTCTAGCAGAGGGAGTTTCAGAGTTGTTTCTTTTCTTGCCTGCTATCCTGCAAACTCAATAATTTGTTAGTCCTTGGTTTCTTTAACTCTTTGGGGCACAGTTTCACTCCTGAGAACAAGGATTTGTTTATCTTTTCATCCCCAAATCTGCCAAATTGTAGACATTCAATAAATACTTGTTGACCAAATAGCACCCTTGCTGATGTTCTAGCTAATGTTTTGTTATATTTCTTTATCTCTCATGGAATTTACCATTTCAGAGAAGTAAACTAACTTGCTCGTGGTCATCCAGTTAGTAAGTTGCACTGCAGTAATACAATTCTGTGCCTATATGAGTCAGAGACTATTTCATAGAAGTAAACTAAATTCTCTGTGGTCATCCAGCCAGTAAATTGCACTGCAGGAATATGATCCTATGCCAGAAACCATGTTTCCTCCACTGTGTCATAATGCTTCTCACATAACACTTACATTAACCAGACAGACCTTTTCACATTTGACCCCAAATGAATGATTAAAAAGTTGGGATTTCAGGCAATAAACAAGGTAGTGAGGGGAAAAAAAATCATTGGTTAGGAGAACTTTACCCAGTATTTATCCCATAATAAAAGGCTTACTACATTACTACATTTTATAATGAGCTTACTCTATTCCAGACACCATGCTTCAGTATTCCATCTATCGATCCATTTAATAATACTCATAGGAGTGAAACTAGTGCTATTATTTCTTTCACAGATATGAAAACAGAGGTTCAGAAAGACAAATTGCCAAAAGCACAAGGCTGTCAGAAATTATGAAACTATGATGGAAAACCAGGTTTCTCTGGCTCTTTATAGTCCTCCAATAAGTCTAAGTAGATACCTAATTCACTTCTCTGGTACACATATAAAGTTTTATGTTATTTATAATCTACACTAACGTTCAAGAATAATCAGTAACTTAATACATATATTATTTTCAATTAGGAAGAATGGCAACTGCCACTTAAATGCCATTTAAAATGCTAGATTTTCCCTAACTGATAAAATGCCAGCAAACTCACTGGTTCAGCAATAATTAAGAGTTTAAAAGATGTGGTAGGTCAGGGGGTAACAAAATGAGATCTGCATGTCAAAAATATTGCTGTGAATGCTACATGGAGAACAACTTAGAAAGCAGTAAGAATAAATGCAGATAGTCCAGGTGGAAGGCCATTGCAGTAATCCCAGTAAAAGTTGACAGCATTCTGGACTAGAGCTTAAGTCTGGATTTGGTATTTTTGCCTACATATTTTAGAGGTCATCCCTGCCCCATCCTGGGAAATGACTGACAGAAGATCCTACATAAAAAACAAATGTTTTGTCTTTCCAATATTTTCTTGAAAAACAAAAACTGAATAAACAGATCATTCAAGGCTCTGTAGCATCAGGAGATGTTCAAGAACTCCATTTAGAAAGAAGTTGTCCAAATCTTCAATCCATGACAGCACAGCAGGACTTTGAAAAGAAACCTGCTTGGGAGGTCCTAATGGGACAATGGAAGGCAAGCAGGAGGTATCCATGGCATTAATATGCTACACAAACAGCTTACTCAGAGGACCTAGGGAAGGAATGCAGACATCATAGCACAAAAAATGGCAGGCCCTTGCCAATTGCACATGTGAGAGCAAAGCTAATGAAACCATACACCTGGGAGCAATTCAGAGTCAGTGAGAATGAGCCTGGACAAGTGAAAACAAATAAAGTTAATGAAGAGAAGAAAAAATAATGTACTTCTAATTCCATTTTTTCAATTAATAGCTAAGAAGCAGTAATCATCAGTCACATTCATCTTATCTCAAGCTTTTTCACCATAAAATGCTGTAGGAATAATTAAGAGGAATTCCAGTTTTAAACATCCTTTTAAATTAAATGCCCAAATTTATGGAGAACCTACTATGTTCTAGGATAAAACAAAGGCAGAAAAAATAAGTAATAAGGTCAGTAAAAAAAAAAAAAAAAAAAAAAAATCTGACCTTCCAGGCACTCACAAAAGGGAAAGCAGAGATTTAAACTGTTAATTATGAAAATACAAACTAAAATTTGGAGGCAGCTAACAATATGTCAGACACCATGTCATGTGCATACACATATTAACTCATTTAATCCTTAACTCGAGAGGCAAATATAATTGCTCCCATTTTTTTATGACGATTGAGAAAATTTAGACTCAAAGAGATTAAATAGATTGCCCAACATCACACACTCAAATGACAATGAAATCTCACTGCCTATAAAGTTTATGTTATTTCCATTCTACTACATAGTCTTTACAAAAATTTAGGCTAGGGAATGATATAGGCTATATACAGGAACAAGACATTCAATGATAACTTAAGGATGTCTGGGTCACCAGCTAGCTTGGCCAAAAAACAATATAGATAGATAACTGCTACTCCACAGCTAACAGAGACAGTATTGCCTGATGAATATAAGTAGGTAGTTTGTTGCCTTACAAAATTATATTAACCTGTCCTCATTGATGGAGTTTCTTTTTGCATTATAAGAATATCTCATATTTTATTTGTGTAACTATCAATGAGGTTGAAAAAATTTAATATTACTATATTATGAATGAATTGCTCATGTTCTCTGCTCAGTCTTCATCTTTCTCTGGTTACCCCTCGAAAGTTTTTGTTTCTTTCTTTCATTATATTTTTTATTTTACTACCCTGTTGAGGTATAATTGACAAATAAAATTATACAAGTTTAAGATATACACTAGGATAACTTGATATACATATATATTGTAAAATAATTACCACAATAAAGTTAGTTAACTTATGTATCACCTTAGATAGTTACCATTGTGTGTGTGTGTGTGGTGAGAACATTTAAGATCTATCTTAGCAAATTTCAATTATATAATACAGCAACGTTAACTTTAGCTACCAAGTTGTTCATTAGATTCCCAAAACTTGTTAATCTTATACCTGAAAGTTTATACACTTTGACCAACATCTCTGATTGGTATTTTATAAAAATATCAAATTATCTTAGCCTTTTTTATCCAGTCTACCATTGATAGGCACATGGGTTGATTCTGTGCCATTGCTGTTGTGAATAACATAGAGATGAATATATGAGTGCATGTGTCTTTTGCATAGAATGGTTTATTTTCCTTTGGATATCTACACAGTAATGGGATTGCTGGGTCAACCATGGAATACTTTGCAGCTGGGAAGGAAATCATGTCCTTTGCAGTAACATGGATACAGTTGGAGTCCATAATCCTAAGCAAATTAATGAAAGAACAGAAAACCAAATGCTGCATGTTCTCACTTCTAAGTGGGAGCTAAACCTTGAGCACACACAGGCATAAATATGGGAACAATAGACAATTCAGACTACTAGAGAGGTGAGAGAGAGGGGGGATATGGGTTGAAAAACTATCCATACCCTAAACCTCAGTATCATGCAATATTTCCATGTAACAAACCTGCACCCCTGTATATAAAATAAAAGTTGAAATTTTAAAAAAATCTTAGCCCTTTATGTCATCCTTGAGATAAAGGTGTCCAGTGGTCAGTGAAATATGGTATATGTTACACCCATTGAAATTGGGAAATCAATGCAACAGAAATAAAAATAGCTTCTGGAATGTGGGTGGAAAAAAGAAAAGGTCGAGTCCTGAGGCTGGTTCCCAGTTTCCAAGTCTTAAAAGTAACTATGACACCAAGATTGGAAGGCAAAGCAAAAGAAGGAAGTATCTATTAGATACCAAGACTGGAACTGACATACAAATATTAAATATCTTCTATGCTTAGTCTTTACTTATAAAATGGAGATGACACTCCCTAATGGAGTTGTTGTGAGACTCAAACAAATTAATGAATGTGAGCAGTCATCAGAAAAAGTAAAGTTCTGTATAAACATTAGAAATCATTATTTTCATCAGGCACTTAGTAATAGGCAAAATTCTAATGATATGCTCCTTTCACACCCCAATTATTCCCATCCTCTGGTTATTCAATCAAACACTAATCTAGGTACTTCTGTGAATGGACTTTGCAGATGGAATTAAGGTTACTAATCAGTTGACAATAAGATAGCAACATTATTTTGATCATGCACTGGGCCCAGTATCACACGAGCCCTTAAAAGCAGAAAAAGGCAGAGAATGGATTGGAAAGATGCTATGGAAGAAGAAAACAAGACAGATCAGGAAGAGGAGGAGGTCGTCAGAGAGAGACAAAGTTTGACAAACACTTAATCTAAAATTTCTGGCTTTGAAGATGGAGGAAGGAGGCCAAAAGCCAAAGAATACAGGTAGCCTCTAGAAGTATAGAACCACCCCTGGTCAACAGTCAGTAAGAAAATGGGGGCCTCAGTCTCTGTAAAACTACATAGAACCCAATTCTACCAACAATCTGAATGATATTGGTAGTAGATTCATTCCCAGAGCTTCCAAAAAGGAAGCTACTAACACCTAGTAACACCTAGATTTTGGCCTTATGACACTAAAAGAAGCAGCTAAGCTCCTTTGTGCCTGGGGTTTTGACCTACAGAAACTGAGATATAAATTTGTGTTTTTTAAACTGCTATGTTTGTATCATTTTGTTATAGAAAACTAATACACCAATAATGCAACAGAAATAAAATTTTCTGTTTTTTATTATTTATCCATCTAGCTATCTCCTTATCTAGACAATGTCCTGTGATCATTTTTACCCAGATTTTTTCCCTCATTAATTCTACCTTTAGGAGCCCTGAAATTGACCCCCAAAGACACTCAAAATTTATCTACCAATTTGTACAGATGTAGGTCTTGACATAAACTAGTGAAGTGTGAGATTGATTCTTCACATTGGCAAATAGGTAGACATTGAACACTAGAATTACAAACAGTCCTGCTTTATAAATATTAATAATTATACTTTCAAAAAGTTAGATTAAAATTTTCATCTTTATATAAATAATTTTGATTGATATCCCCAAATGCTACTCAATATTTATGTCCAGTTCTTGTAAATAGTATGCTGATTCATGAGAACCTTTTGAACCATATATTTAAAAAAAAAGAAACATTTCCTAATGATTGTTGGGCAGTACTATAAAACAGTGCATTTTAGGCAAAAAACTATTGCATTCATGCTACCTAAGAGGAAAGACTTGACAAAATCGTTATTTTGCCTTTTCTCTTTACTTAAAGCTTCCGCTACTCAAATCCTCTGTCCATTCAAAAGAGGCGTTTATTTTGACATGAATTGAGGCAGTCACAAAACTTCAAGCACGCATATTCAGTTGCCTTTTGAGAATATAGGGCAAAAGATATGGAGATGCGTTTCCCTGAGACTTGAATGGTGGTAATCATAAGAGCTGATCTTTAGGGTAATGGGGCACAATGTGCCAGGGTGATCACTGGATTCTAAGTGAAAGAGATATCCATGTGCTCTTTAATACATTTTATTTCGGTGGTGTTTTATCTTCTATAGAGACTTCTCTTATCCCAGTCAAAGGATGATACTCTTTCTGAGGATATTATTTTGATACTAAAGATGCTATTTCCTTTCACCATCTTCCTGAAGAGCATACCATTGTCAATGTAGATAAGCATCTATGCAATGTGACACAATAAAAATTTAAATTTGCATTGTTAAGCCACACATATGTCACATACACACACACATACTTCTATGCAAATTCTGAAATCTGTATAAGTTCTTTCTTACAATCAAAGTATGTGAATTGTTTTTCTCCTAATTTAATCAAAGTTTGCATTACTTTGTGGGGTCAAGAGGTGCATGTACTATTGATCAATAAAGATCAATTACAATATTACTTCTAGTGCCACCACTATGTTATTGGAATCACCCTAATTATAAATAGAAGTTGGAAGCACTGTATGGCTAGAAAATAATCTTAAATTCACAACAGAAACATAAAACATGAATAAAAAATCCATTAGAAAAATGTGCCTTCAGATTAATGATAAATGCTTCATTTACCACTTTTATTGCCAGATTCAAATGATTTCCAGATGGTTTTAGCAATTAATTTGCATTCAGCACTCAAGTATTGAGCAGTTAACATGCATTCCGTGCATATTTCCGATACTTTCTCAATAAAACAAATGTGGATTTAAATAATCTATGTTCTGTTTTTCTTCCTAAAGATTATATCCCCAAAGACTTACTCTGTAAATTAATATTTCTATTCATCATATCCTCCTCCTCCTCCTCCTCCTCCTTCTCCTCCTTCTCCTCCTCCTTCTCTTTTGAAATAATGTTTGAGATTATTTCAAAATAATCCTTCCATTCAAAATCCCTTTGCCATGTCCTCCAGCACAGAAGAATAAGGAATGAGTAATTACAGCATAGTTTTTTTATACATGGCATATCAAAGTCTACGTATATATGTGTATATGTATATATACACATGTGTGTATATGTGTGTGTGTATATATGCATATACACATACATACGTAGACTTTGATATACATATATACATGCATATATGTTACATATATGTATATATGTAACTATATAACATATGTTTTATATATGTGTTATATATAGTTACATATATACATATATATATGTAACAATAATGTTCCTTGGATACAGACATTCAGGTTCACACTCAACTTCAAACAGCAGAAAGCAAGGCACTATGAAATGAGCATGAACTTTAGATCCAGGCAACCATGCGATGGAACCCCAGTTCTTCCACTGGCTAGTTATGTGACATTGAAAAGTCTAATTAGATTCTCTGAAACTTAAAGCTTCATTGGTAAGATGTGGATAATTGACATTTGCTTTAGGTTATTTTAAAGGATTAAAGAAGACAAAGACTATAAATCTCATGCACATTGCCTTACCTATTGTGATGGTTAATTTGATGTGTCAACTTCACTGAGCTAAGGGATGCCCAGATAGCTGGCAAAGCATTATTGCTGGGTGAGTCTGTGATGATCTTTCTGGAAAAGATCAGTATTTGAATTAGTAGACTAAGAAAGAAGGTTCACCCTCACCAATGTTGGGAGGCATCATCCAATACATTGAGGGTCCAAACAGAGCAAAAAGGCAGGACTTTCTTCTTGAGATGTAACATCCATTTTCTCCTGCCTTCAGACATCAGGGCTTCTGATTCTCAGGTCTCTTCAGACCTAGAACTTATACCAGCAGCCCCTCTGGTTTTCTGGTCTTTGGCTTCAGATTGAATTATACCACAGGCTTTTCTGGTTCACCAACTTGCAGATGGGATATCATGGGACTTCCCAGCCTCAGTAATTTTGTGAGCCATTTCCCAGAAGAAATCTTCTCATATATACAAATCTTCTTATATATATGTATTAGTCAGGGTTCTCTAGAGGGACAGGACTAATAGGATAGTATACATATATGAAGAGGAGTTTATTAAGGAGTATTGACTCACACAATCACAAGGTGAAGTCCCCCAATAGGCCATCTGCAAGCTGAGGAGCAAGAAAGCCAGTCCGAGTCCCAAAACCTCTAAAGTAAGGAAGCCTACAGCACAGCCTTCAGTCTATGGCCAAAGGCCTGAGAACTCCTTGCATACTGCTGGTGTAAGTCCAAGAGTCCAAAAGCTGAAGAACTTGGAGACCAATGTTCAAGGGCAGGAAGCATCCAGCACAGGAGAAAGATGAGTGCCTGAATACTCCGCCAGTCTAGTCCTTCCACATATTTCTGCCTGCTTTATTCTAGCTGTGCTGGCAGCTATATATATATATATCTCTCCTATTGGTACAGATATAGGATATATACCTATATACCAATAGGACATATCAGATATATATATATATACACACACACATATATACACGTGTGTGTGTGTGTGTGTGTGTATCCTATTGGTTCTATTTATCTGGAGAACCCTGACTAATATACCTATGGTGAATATTTAAAAATTACTGATTTTTCCTCTAATAGTTATTAAACTGCTATCACATATCAGGCATTCTGCTACACAATTTCATGCATATAGTTCATTGAATGCATGTTTCATAGATCCTGTGTACAGAGCCTTCCAGAAGGTGCCTAATGTAGCTATCTATTATGGCAATGGGAAGGTGATGGGGATGGAAGGGTGTCAGTTCAGGAATCTGCTTGGTAGGTGTTAGTGTATATTCGAACTCAGCCTTACGACTGGCACTCACAATCAAAGACAGGGAACAACACCCTCCCCCTGCCTCTCAGAGAAAATCTCAGGCAGGCAACAGATTTGCCCTGAAGTAGGAAATAGCTAAAGTAGTTAAGGTCAGTACAAGGATATTGGCTAACCATAAATGGAAGGGGACAGTGTAGAGAAAGAGGCCATATTGTGTCACTAACATTATCCCATCACTCATCCTAGAGAGAATATTTTTTTCATTCCTGATATAAGAAACTCAAAAAACTACAAAAACAGAACACACTCAACCAAATAAAAGTTGGTCGATAAATAAAAGTTGAAACAGTAGAAGCACTGTAAGAAACAGAGATCAAAGCTTCTCTGTTTAGGAAACAAAGAAAGGACTAGCATAGAGAGGGCCATTTCCTAGTCCCAGTGAGAGCAATTGTTAGAGCAAGGAAGTGGGAAGGATTGCAGGCCCAGGGGAAATGATGACAGGTTGGCAGCTGTAGGAGTGAAGGGACAGCCCAGGCCTCAGAGGGAGAGCAGGAGCAAAGTCAGTGCAGCTATCATTGCAGCCACCCAAAAGCAGCAATGGAAGCCCAGCCAAGACCAAGAAGTGATCTTACCAGCAAGTGCACCTAAAAGACCACCAAGGAGGGGACACAAGACCACCAAGGAGAGGATAAAAGCCACTCGAGAAGAGTAGGAGGAGGAAAGGTCTTCAGTTAAGCTAAGGACCCAGGGAGCTCACGAACAGATTTTACCAGCTTCTCCTCTCTCCATTGATTATTTCACCCAGTTGTTTGGCTGCAAGATGATGAGAAAGCATCAGTTTCAGAAGAATACTGAATATTAATTGAATAATTGAATATTAACTTAATATTAATTCAATATATATATTGTTGTAATAAGCAATTCCTAATAAACGAAACATTAATTGGGCAACTGCTGTGTATCAAGGACTCTGCCAGGTAGAAAGGATCAAAAGTAGATAGTTACAAGCTCTAACGATATAAAATAGTGAATAAAAAATATCAGGAAAAGAAAAAATAGGGAATAGTGGGCCCCTATCTCTAACTTTCCAATTAGAGAACTCTGTTGTTATCCTCTGCATAGATCTTAGAAGAATAAAATATACACATTTCCATTTAATAATTACTTAAATTTTTCTCGTGATCTGGGAACTCTGTACACATACTAAATATTAACACTGCCTGGCTTGCAAAACTCTAGAATCCAGGCTAATACCATTGCATTGGATGATGTGGTGTGCCACCTAGATCTCCCTTCATGACTAAAAAACTTCTCTCCCAGGTGCCAGAAGTTGTGTCAGCAGACAATCCTCAGCTGTCAGTCCTGCTCAAGAATGTCTCAGCTGAAGAATCCCCCAAATCCAAAGCAATCGTCTGAGCTACTACTTGTCAAAGCCCAGTGATTGATCAGTGTGAAAACATAAAGGTCCAGCCCTCCTTATCTCAATGCAGACAAGTTAGAAAGCCCATTCCAGCTGTACAACTCCCATAGGGTCAGCAGAGGTCTTCATTGAGAATGCTTCATAGTCCAAATTCTCTTTGTCCAATTCCACTTTTTCCCCTTCCTTTCCATAAGTGTCTATCCCAAGGGTTCCTTAATAAATTTCTTATCTGCTAATCTCTACTGCCCAGAGAATCCAAACTGCAACACATCTCAAGCAGCAAACGGGAAGATTCTCTTCAGCAAAATCCGACCAGCCTAAGGAAAAAAAACTAAAGATAGCAGTATCAGGGACTTCCCAATGAAACTGTTTAGCCAGAGCTCTCTTTGGTAAAGCCCACAGTTGACAAGAAACCCTACCAATGTACACAGAGCTCATAATTAGTTTTTTATTTTCTACTCTTAAATATAAATCGTCAACAGTAATCACCAGCCATTTGAGAAAAACACTTTAAAATGAAAGATACGGGCTAAGGCAAACAGAAATTAGCAACTTGAGAAGATAAAACTTTGAAGGGAGATAAAGCCAAAAAAAAATGCAGTCAAAATGTTTGAAAAGATGAGAAAAGGCACCACATCCATAAGACAAAAATAAAATTTTATTTAAAAATCAAAAGAAATGTTCAGAAATCATAGGAATTGGAAGTTTCAGACTATGGTAAAAGTAATGAAATCTTCAGTAGAGAATGGGAACACAGTGTTGAGGAGCTATCCTAGAAAGCAGAATGTTTTAAAGAGAGAGGGGGAGGAAAATAATGTAAAATTAAAAGACTAGTTCTTCTTGTTTGACATCCAAATATTAGAAGTGCTGGAATGAAAAAACAAAGAAAAAAATTTTAAAAGAAATCACCTTGGACATACAGAATTTTCCTGAAAAAAAAATAGAAGTTTTTATATGTTTAAGGGCTCACCGAAAGCCCAGAAGGATAGATAGTAACAGACTATACCAAAGCATAGCAACAAAAAATTTCCGAGCTATAAGAATAAGGAAAAAAGTGCTAAACGTTTTATACAAGTTTTATACAAGAAGATTTTAAAAGCTATATACTGGTTCTTTAGAAGGGAAAATGAATCTTCTGATTCATTGGACCTCTCAGTGGAAACTAGAACAGAGTAACAGCTTCAATTTTTTTGTTTGTTTTTTTGAGACAGAGTCTCACTCTGTTGCCCAGGCTAGAGTGCAGTGGTACGATCTCAGCTCACTACAACCTCCACCTCCCAGGTTCAAGCAATTCTCCAGCCTCAGCCTCCTGAGTAGATGGGATTACAGGTGTGAACCACCACATTGGGCTAATTTTTATATCTATAGTAGAGACAGGGTATCACCATGTTGGCCAGGCTGATCTTGAACTCCTGTCTTCAAGTGATCCACCCACCTCAGCCTTCCAAAGTGCTGGGATTACAGGTGGGAGCCATGCACCTGACAGGCTTCAAAATTTAATGGGAAATTTATTTTTAACTGATTAGTCTATACCCAACCAAGCTATCAATCATGTGTGAGGATAGGATAAAGACATTATCTAACATAACAGGTTTTAAAATATTTACCTCTAATGCACTTTTCTTTACAAAGGTTTTAGAGGATATGTGAGTTTTAAACAATAAAAGAACAAGAAACAGAATCAATATATAATGACCTGCCTCCAACGTTAGCAAAAGGCAAAGGGGATGATGATACAGGAGATTCTGGGGTGACCACTCAAAAGTACAGACTTCATTTTTTAAAAAAGGACTCTGAACTAAACTTCTTTAAGAAGATAAAATTAATAAAATAGCTGATGTGTTTCAATGTTATGAGGATATTTACTCAACTTTGGGTGAATTGATAGATGAATTTATTTGAAATACCTAAAAATCTAAGCAAATAAAAATCAAGACTTTTATTAACCACATGTAAAATAATCAGTTGAACAGGAAAAAAAAAGTTTACCTTATTGCTTAGCTCTGAAGAGAATTGACATAGTCATAATAATGTAAACTCTGAATATTTACTTAAACTTATGATATACTTGGGAAGTTGGAGGATGGTGATATGGTTTGGCTGTGTCCCCATCCAAATCTCACCTTGAATTGTACTCCCATAATTCCCATATGTTGTGGGAGGGACCTGGTGAGAGATAATTTGAATCATGGTGGCAGTTTCCCCCACACTGTCCTCTAGGTAGTGATTAAGTCTCAGGAGATCTGATGGTTTTATCAGGGGTTTCCGCTTTTGCGTCTTCCTCATTTTCTCTTGCTGCCACCATGTAAGAAGTACCTTTCACCTCCTGCCATGATTCTGAGGCCTCCCCAGCCATGTGGAACGATAAGTCCAACTGAATCTCTTTTTTTTCCGTCTCGGGCATATCTTTATCAGCAGCATGAAAATGAACTAATACAGTAACTTGGTACCTGTAGCGTGGGGCATTGCTGAAAAGATACCCAAAAATGTGGAAGCAACTTTGGAACTGGGTAACAGGCAGAGGTTGGAACAGTTTGGAGGGCTCAGAAGAAGGCAGGAAAATATAGGAAAGTTTAGAACTTCCTAGAGACCTGTTGATTGGTGTTGCCCAAAATGCCGATAGCAATATAGACAATAAGGTCCAGGCTAAGGTGGTCTCAGATGGAGATGAGGAACTTGTTGGGAACTACAGCAAAGGTGACTCTCGTTATGTTTTAGCAAAAAGACTGGTGGCATTTTGCCCTAGAGATTTGTGAAACTTTGAACCTGAGAGAGATGATTTAAGGTATCTGGCAGAAGAAATTTCTAAGCGGCAAAGCATTCAAAATGTGACCTGGGTGCTATTAAAAGCATTCAGTTTTAAAAGGGAAACAGAGCATAAGAGTTTGGAAAATGTGCATCCTAACAATGTGATAGAAAAGAAAAACTCATTTTCTGAGATGAAATTCAAGCTGGCTGCAGAAATTTGCATAAGTAATGAGGAACCCAATGTTAATCCCCAAGGCAATGGGGAAAATGTCTCCAGGGCATGTCAGAGGTCTTCACTGGCAGCCCCTCCCATCACAGACCCAGAGGCCTAGGAGAAAATTGTTTTGTGTGCCAAGCCTAGGGTCCTCCATGCTGTGTGTGGCCTTAGGGACTTGGTGCCCTGCATCCCAGCTGTTCCAGCTCTGGCTGAATGGGGCCAAGATAGAGCTCAGGCAGTGGCTTCGGAGGGTGCAAGCCCCAAACCTTTGCAGCTTCTATATGGCATTGAGTCTGCCACTGCACAGAAGTCAAGAATTGAGGCTTGGGAACCTCTGCCTAGATTTCTGTAAATGTATGGAAATGCCTGAATGCCTAGGCAAAAGTTTGCTGCAGGGGTGGAGCCCTCCTGGAGCACCTCTGCTAGAACAGTGTGGAAGGAAATGTGGGGTCAAAGCCCCCACACAGAGTTCTTTACTGGGGCACTGCCTAGTGGAGCTTTGAGAAGAGGGCCACCATCCTCCAGACCTCACAATGGTAGGTCCACCAACAGCTTGCACCATGCACCCAGAAAAGCCACAGACACTCAATGCCAGCCCAAGAAAACAGCTGAGAGGGAGGCTGTAGCCTGCAAAGCCACAGGGTTGGAGCTGCCTAAGACCATGGGAACCTACCTCTTGCATCAGTGTAACCTGGATGTTAGACCTGGAGTCAAAGGAGATTATTTTGGAGCTAAAAGTTTGATTGCTCTACTGGGTTTTGGACTTGCATGGGCCCTGTAACCCCTTTGTTTTGGTCAATTTCTCCCATTTGGAAAGGCTGTATTTACCGAATATCTGTACCCCCCATTGTTTCTAGGAAGTAACTAGCTTGGTTTTTATTTTACAGGCTCATAGGTGGAAGGGACTTGCCTTGTCTCAGATGAGATTTTGGACTGTAGACTTTTGGGTTAATGCTGAAATGAGTTAAGATTTGGGGGACTGCTGGGAAGCCATGATTGGTTCTGAAATGTGAGAACATGAGATTTGGAGGGGCCAGGAGGGGAATGATATGACACCCACATCTCATCTCCAATTGTACTCCTATAATTCCTACATCTTGTGGGAGGGACCTGGTGGGAGATAATTTAAATCATGGGGGCAGTTTCCCCCATACTGGTCTCACAGTAGTGAATAAGTCTCATAAGATCTGATGGTTTTATTAGGAGTTTCAGCTTTTGCATCTTCCTCATTTTCTCTTGCTGCCACCATGTAAGAAGTGCCTTTCACCTGAGTGCCTGAGGCCTCCCCAGCCATGTGGAACTGTAAGTCCAATTAAACCTCTTTGTTCCCCCCAGTCTTGCATATGTCTTTATCAGCAGCATGAAAATGGACTAATACAGATGGTAAGTGTGTATGTCTATGATGGGGCCAGGAAAGAGATGAAAAGTGAAAGAGGGCTAAATTTTCATCTTCTATTGTGGGAAGTTGATAGATAAATGCCCAAAACTAAACAATCAATGAGTAGCAGTATAGGCATATGATTTAGAAAATTGAAGGTAAATATGTAAAATCAGTCATAATTTAATCAAAACAGTTAAAAGTGTGTACCTCTCTAAACTGGGAAAATGGGGTAGGTTGCAGAGCTGAAGACTGCCTTTTTAAAATAAAACCATGGTAGAAAAAATTGAGTCTTTATGTGCATACACAACTAGATAAAAATAAATGCTAAATAAAAATTATTTAATAACTCTCTCTCTTAAATTATATTCTAAACATAGGAAAATTATTTATAAGTCTTTCTAATCTACATTCTAATCTACTCTTTAGTCTGTTTTCTAATCTCTCTTCACCCTTACGTTCTGTTTTAACTAAACTTAATGATTCACAGTTTCTTTCAGGTGAAGAAATGGTTCATATGCTATGAAAGGACTCTTAACTTTAAGCTTTAGTCAAAAAGTGGGAGTTACTGAGGGTTTTAGACAGAGTAGTGTATAAGAGTGGAGGATAAGTTAAAAGGAGACTAGTCTATACACATAGAGTTAATTTAGAAGGCTGTTGTGAGTCAGTGAGGAGGAAGAAGAGAAACTGAAAATGAGTCCAAAAATCTAAATATTGGTCAACACTAAGTTGTTATATAACCTGAAGCAACTCACCTAACTCCTCTAATCCTTGGGTTCCTCAGGTGAAATGTATAAATGGAAGATGGTTTGCACCTACATCTGGTTCTTTTTCAAGATAAATATCTCAAGGAATGTCACCATCATGCACCCAACAGTTCAGGTCAGAAATCTGTGACTGATCTTTGATATCTCCCTCTCTATTTGTATCCATATCTCATTAGTCACCAAGTCCTTTTGGTTTAGCCAGTAATATTTCTTGAGTATATTTATCTCCACGCACACTGGGATAATCCTAGTTGAAGCCACTTTTACCTCACATTAGAACTATCACAACTAGTTTCTTTTATCTACTTTGGTCTTCCTCCAATCTGTTGTCAGTGTATTTGGAGTGATTTTCAAAAAGCAAATGTGGTCATCTTATTACTTCCCTGAATAACACCTGTCAATGGTTTTCTTTTGCTCTTAAGATCAAAATCCCAAACATGGATTCCCATCGATTTAAAAAAATTGAAGAGAATAAAATTCTTCCAAACTCATTTTCTGGCCAGCATTATCCTGATACCAAACCAGACAAGGATATTACAAAAAAAGAAAATTACAGGTAACTATTCCTGATGAATCTAGAAGCAAAATTTCTCCACAAAATACTAGAAAACAAAGTACAACAGCACATTAAAAGAACCATACACCACCATGATCAAGTATGGTTTATCTCTGGGAGGCAAAGATGCTTCAACATACTCAAGTCAATAAATATGATACATAACATTAACAGAATGAACAACAAAAATCATATAATCATCTCAATAGGCACAAACAAGGCATTCAACAATATTTAACATCTTTTTATAATAAAAATGCTCAACAAGTTAGTGTAAAATGAATGTACCTCAACAGAGTAAAGGCTGTATATGACAAACCCACAACTAACAGTGCAAAGTTCAAAGCTTTTCCTTTAAGACCAGAAATAAGACAATATCTTCCACTCTCATCACTTCTATTTAACAGTATTGAAAGTCGTAGCCAGAGAAATTAGGCAAGAAAAAGAATTAAAGTCATCCAAATAGAAAAGGAGTAAGTGAAATTATCTCTGTTTGCAGATAATGTATAGAGAAAACACTCTAAAGGTACCACACCAAAAAAGTTAGAACTAATAAAGAAATTCGGTAAAGCTGCAGGATCTAAAATTAACATTCAAAAAGCAGTTGCCTTTCTATGCCCTAAACACAACCTATGCAAAAAAAAAAAAAAAAGAAAGAAAGAAAGAAGGAAATTAAGAAAACAATCCCATTTACAATAATGTCAAAAAGAATAAGATACTTAGGAATAAATTTAACCAAGAAGGTGAAAAATCTGTACACTAAACCCTATAAAACATTGATGGTATAAATTGAAAATAAATGGAGAGATACCTTGTGCCATGGATTGAAAGAATCAGTATTGTTAAAATGCCCATACTGACCAAAGTAAGTTACATATTCAATGTAATCCCTATCAAAATTCCAATAACATTTTTCACAAAAGTAGAAAAACAATCCTGAAGTTTATACAGAACCAAGAAAGACCATGCACAGCTACAACAATCTTGAGCAAGAATAAAGCTAGGAGTGGCACACTTACTGATTTGAAATTATATTACAAAGCTATAGTAATAAAAATAGTATGTACTGGATAAAAACAGACACATGGAACAGACCAATGGAACAGAATAGAAAGCCCAAAAATAAACCCATACATATACTTCCAACAAATCTCTGACAAAAACACCAAGAATACACAATGGGGAAAGAATGGTTTCACCAATAAATGGTGTTGGGAAACTGGATATCTACACGCAAAAATATATAATTGAATCCTTTTCTTACACCACACACAAAAATAAACACAAAATGAATTAAAGACTTAATATAAGATCTGAGACCATAAAAGTCCTAGAAAATAACACTAGGAAAAGCTCCATGACATTGGTCTTGGCAATGATTATTTTCAGTAAGACACCAAAAGCACAGACAACAAAACCAAAAATAAGCAAGTAGAACATCAAACTAAAAGTTTCTGCACAATAAAGGAAATAATTAACAAAATGAAAAAGAAACACATAGAATGAGAGAAAATATTGGAAAACCATATATCCAATAAGGGATTAATATCCAAAATATACAAGAAATGTATACAACTCAATAGCAATAACAAACAAACAAAATTACTCTATAAAAAATGGGCAAAGGACCTGTTTATTAGTTTGTTCTCGTGCTGCTATAAAGACTGGGTAATTTATAAAGGAACGACGTTTAATTGACTCACAGTTCTGCATGGCTGAGGAGGCCTCAGTGAACTTACAATTCTGGTGGAAAGGGAAGCAAACTTGTCCTTCTTCACATAAGAGAGCAGGAGAGAGAAGAAAGAGAGCTTCCAAGCGAAGGGGGAAACTCCTTATAAAACCATCAGATCTCATGAGAACTCACTATCACGAGAACTCACTCACTATCACCTGAACAGTATGGGGAAAACGGCCCCTCAGTATTCAATTGTCTCCACCTGGTCCTGCCCTTGACAGGTGGGGATTATTACAATTCAAGGTGAGATTCAGGTGAGGACAATAGCGAAATCACATCAACTTGAATAGACATTTTTTCAAAAAAGACATACAGATGGCCAAAATGTTTATGAAAATGAACCAACATTACTAAACTGATATCAGAGAAATGCAAATCAAAACCACAATGGCATATCACTTCATACTCCTTAGAATGGCTATTATCAAAAAGTCAGATTGTAACAAGTGTTGGTGAGGATGTGAAGAAAAAGAAGCCCGTATATGTTGTTGGGGGGAAGATAAATTGGTACAGAGTTATTGCAAACAGTTTGGAGGTTTCTCAAAAAATAAAAATAAAAATAGAACCACTATGCAATCCATCAATCCTACTTCTGGGTATACATCCAAAGAAAATAAAATCAATATGTTGAAGAGATATCTTCAGTTTCATGTTTATTGCAGCATTATTCACAAAGCTAATATATGGAAACAGCCTAAGTGTCTGTTGATGGATGAATCAACAAATAAAATGTGAAATCGACTGGGTGCAGGGGCTCACACCTGTAAACCCAGCACTTTGGGAGGCTGAGGCGGGCAGATCACTTAAAGTCAAGAGTTCGAGACCAGCCTGGCTAACATGGTGAAACCCCTATCTCTACTAAAAATACAAAAAAAAAAAAAAAAAAAATTTAGCCAGGCGTGGTGACAGTAATCCCAGCTACTTGGGAGGCTTAAAGCATTACTTGGGAGGCTGAGGCAGGGGAATCCCTCGAACCTGCGGGGTAGATGTTTCAGTGAGCTGAGATCATGCCACTGCACTCTAGCCTGGGCAACAGAGTGAGACTCTGTCAGGAAAGAAGGAAAGAAAGAAAAAGAAAGAGAGAAAGAGAGAGAGAGAGAAAGAGAGAAAGAAGGAAAGAAAGAAAGAAAGAAAGAAAGAAAGAAAGAAAGAAAGAAAGAAAGAAAGAAAGAAAGAAAGAAAGAAAGAAAGAAAGAAGGAAGGAAGGAAGGAAGGAAGGAAGGAAGGAAGGAAGGAAGGAAGGAAGGAAGGAAGGAAGGAAGGAAGGAAGGAAGGAAGGAAGGAAAGAACGTGAAATAAATATGTGGATATGAATACCCATAATGAAATATTAGTCAACTTTTGTTTAAAAGGAATTCTTGCTATTTGAAATGAAATGGGTGTATTTGGAAGACATTATGCTAAGTAAAACAAGCCAGACACAGAATGACAAATACTACATGATCTCACTTATATGCAGAATCTAAAATATTTAAACTCATAGAAACAGAGAGTAAAATAATGGTTAGCAGGGGTCAGGAATGGGAAAATGAGGAGATGTTGGTCAAAGGGTACAAACTTGCATTTGTAAGATTTGTAAGACGGTGAATAAGTTCTGGATACAATGCACAGCATGGTGACAATAGTTAATAATAATGTGCTATATACTTGAAATTTCTTAAGAAAATTGTATTAGGGTTCTCTAGAGGGACAGAACTAATAGGATGGAGATATATATATATATCTCCATATATATACCATTTTTATTCATCAATTTTATATATATGGGAAGTTTAAGATATATATAAAGATATATATATTAAGTTTATTAAAGTTTGTTTATATAAGGGAAGTTTATTAAGTATTAACTTACACAACCACAAGGTCCCACAGTAGGCTGTCTGCAAGCTGAGGAGAAAGGAGAGCCACTCTGAGTCCCAAAACTGAAGAACCTCAAGTCCGATGTTTGAGGGCAGGAAGCATCCAGCACAGGAGAAGGATGTAGGCTGGGAGGCCAGGCCAGTCTCTCTTTTTACATTTTTCTGCCTGCTTATATTATATCGGCACTGGCAGCTGATTAGATTGTGCCCACCCAAATTAAGGGTGGGTCTGTCTTTCCCAGCCCACTGACTCAAATATTAATCTCCTATGGCAACACCCTCACAGACACACACCCAGGATCAATACTTGTATCCTTCAATCCAATCAAGTTGACAGTATTAACCACCACAAGAATAAATCTTAAGTTTTGTTGCAACAAAAAGATAACCTTGTAGGATGATAGATATATTAATTACCTTGATTTTGGCAATCATATACTTCACAATGTATACATATATCAAAACATCATGTTGTATACCTTCAACATATATCATTTTTATTCATCAATCATACCTCAATAATGGTGAATAAAGAGAATGTAAAGCAAACATATATATACACACACATATATACACACATATATATATTCAGTTATCCCTTGTATCCCTTGGTATCTGTGAGAGATTTGTTCCAGGATCTCCCCTGGATACCAAAATCTGCAGGTGCTCAAGTCCCTGATATAAAATAGCAGAGTATTTGCATATAACCTATGCACGTTCTCCCATATATTTTAAATTATCTCTAGATCACTTGTAATACCTAATACAATGTAAATGCTATGTAAATAGTCATGATACTGTATTTTTTAGGTAATAATTACAAGAAAACAATGTTTGTATATGTTCAGGACAGATGCAATTTTTCCCCAAATGTTTTTGATATGTGGTTACTTGAATCCATGGATGCAGAAACGACGGAGGCCAAATGTACACTTGAAATATCATTCTGAGTCTTCCATCACCCTTTCTCCATCCCCCCATGGAGTGGATTATACCCTCCTTTGTTTCTCTGCATGTTTTATCTTAGTCTCCATTATACTTACTAACCCATACTGCAAGGCTTGGCTAACATATCTCTCTCCCTTACTCACTGGACTTTAATCTCCTTGATAATAAGGACCTTAACTTATGCCAGAACATATTACGTGCCCAAGAAATTTCTGTATTGAACTGAATTAAATAGAAGGCTAAATACTTATCATCAGCAACTAGTATGGACTGACTCCCTCACCCAGGATAGAGCCTTCTGAAAGCCCTTTTATCCTCCCAAATTTAGAACTACACAGAGTAGTCGACTTAGAGCTTTCATCTGGCAAGCCAGTTCTGATTAGCTGGAAGTGGTTACTTGGTATGCTATCTTAAGAAAGATTCTGGGGCTGGATCCAGGCTTATAAGAAACCAAGTCATATTTAATTAGTTACGTCTGAAAAAGCAGCAAGAGCAGGAAGTAAGAGAATATGTGCCTGTATTTTCCATCCCTAACATTGAGTTACCTCCTGTTACAACAGCTCAGAAGTATCTGTATGTTTTCACTGAGAGAGAGTAACAGAGAGAGAGAGAGAAGGAGCCTGTTTTCCCAGCATCCTCAAATCAAAACTCTCAGAAATGTTATAACGTTCAGAAGCCCTTAAATACAACAAGGGAAGGAATTTTTTGTTTTGTTTTGTTCATGCTATATCACTTGGCTGCTATATAGCTAGAACAACATCGGATGTTCAATAAATATTTTTTGAATTAAAGAATACAGTTGAAATTGTAATTTAATATTTTAGGTGCATGATTCCAAAAATAGCATTTTTGGCTACTCTGGAAACCTAAGCAGTATTTCTCATACCGACTCCAGGACCAAAAAACAAACAAACAAACAAACAAAAATATATATATAGAGAGAGATTTTTGGAAATGTTTTTTATGTGTGCCTTTGTACATGGTTTTTTCCTTGTTTGGGAGGTCGTTTCCCTTTTGTTTTCATCTGGAAAACTCCTATATACTCTTTAAGGACCAGCTTAAATATCACCTCTCTGTGAAACCTTTCCAAACTCCCAAAAAGAATTCCTTCTAACTCTTCTATGTTCCTATAGCACAGTGTTGAATTGTATACATTATAAGGAGCCCATGTCCCCAACTCTCATTAGATAAAATCTTTTTAAATGAAGGCATTCTTCTTTAAAATGGTTCTTCTTTTTTCTTTCAAAGGCACACGATGCTTTAGATGCATTCCTGAACACGATTAGGAGAAGAGAAAATCAACTAAAAGCTTTTACCAGATGCCTTTTCATCACTATATGGCAGGGAACACGATCAGTTCTTGTTATTCCTTAGAGAGACAGCCCTTTTCTGTCTCCTGAGTTCTATAGCTTTCAGTTCCTCTCATTGTTATAAACCATGACACAGCATGTTATTCACAAAAGAAAATTACTTTTTCAAAGCAGACACTGAACCTGCCCTTGCAAAGATGATGCTTCCAGTTTGTGAAGGTCAGCCTGCTGAGGGTAAATTCATAAGGCAATCTTCTCAAGCATCTCAGGGACCATCTGTCACCTATGTGTTCACACCATGCATAAAAACCTGCATTATGACTTATGTGCTTAGGAAGCCACATATGACCAAACTCTCATCAATGACAAAGAAACAAGAGAGAAAATGGTGCAGTCTGATTAAAGCCAGTCCAGTGAATGAGTTCTCAGATTTCTAAAATTCCCATAAAAGGCATGACCCTGTCCAAAATAGCAATGAGAATGGCTGACTTACTCAAAAATACTGTGTATCTTCATTTCTCGAATGATTCAATTTCTTCTTCACTATTGTGTTGACATAACTATCTACCTAAAGTGCATAAAGCATTACACTTATGATCAGAATTTTTCTTTGTTTTGTTTTCATCCAGATGGAGCTATTCAAGTCCTGAAAATTCACAGAAAACCTCTCCTACCTTTTCCCTGTTCCTGTGTCATAACTAAAAACTTCAGTCACAACATATGCTTGACCTCAATGTGATCCAGAAACAGGAATGAAGTAAGCCTTAAATAAAGAAGTCCGAGGAACTCTGTTCAAATGAACTTGGAAAATTCAGATGAGATCCAGGCTAGCATCAGCAGGAAGGGGGTCTGATTTCATGGGATGGAACACAGCAGCAGGAGCCTGTGGCCATTCATTATATTCATTGTCACTACCTATCTAGTATATATCTAGATTAAAGCTGGACAGCAGTCAGTTTTATAAGCAGAAAATTTGAATCCAACCTCAGACCATAGAAGTTGTCAAGGGTTAGAGATCCAAGGATTTGCTTTCTTGAAGGTTCAAGGAACAGCATGGACAATAATGATCTCTAAGGAAAGTTTCATGGCATAGACAGTCATAAAGCATAAATGCACATACGTGGTCTTCAGGAAAAGGCAAATTCACAACAGACATGCCCATTTCTAAGTCTTATGCTAAACACAACATATAACAGGATAAGGAAAATGAAATCAAGTTCAAATTCTGCTTCCATTTAGTAGAAAAATGTCAACACTTCACCACAGTGCTCATCACCTTACACCCAAAAGGGACCGAGCCTGGAAGCTGACCACCTTCAGCACATGCATTCTAGCTGTGCCAGAGAAGCAAGAACCCGTTCCTGAGCCCCACCCTCACTTCAGTCCTCTGTGGCAGGAGAGCCTATTAATCCACCAGCTGAGTCTATCAAAATAGTATCATAAATTTATTTAAGTGAATATATGTCAGTATCTTTTATTCATTTGGCAAGTATATACCAAGGATCTACAAAGTGGTAGTTGCTCTGCTAAGCCCTCAAGTTACAAAGACATAATCCTTCCTTGAAAGAGTGCACAGACTAGTTAAAAATAGATGAAATAAATAATTATAATGTGATAAATTCAACAGTAGGATATGGGGCATATTATAGTTGTGTATCAGCGGTCCCTAACACAACTTGGGGAATTCAAATAAGTCTACATGAATGAAGTAGTTCAAGAAACTCTTTTAATTTCATTTGAAAATTTTATTTCAGTATGTTGGCTGAGTACTAACCAGTGAGTAGAAGTGAGAGATAGAAAAGCATTTGATTCCTAATTATTAGCATAGCTAGTCAGACTGACACTCAAATTAAAAAAAAATAGAATACATATTCTTATTTCTCTAGAATCAGCTTTTAATACTAAATAGCTCCACCATGTAGTGGGAGATTTTAGAAAATTCAATTAACCTTTCTAAGACTCATTTTCCCCATCTCTAAAACGAGAGGTCACAATACCTTCCAAAGTTTTTTTGAGGATTAAATGAAATAAAACATCTAATGTGGTGGAGTTAGAACACAAACCCAGTCTAAAATCGAGACTCTTGACAAGGATGACTGCTGCCCACTCCATGAGTTTTACTACACAATGAAATAATCTTGATTTAAAAAATAATAAGGTCATTAATGGAGAATCTCTTCTTCATCACCTTGTTATATTGAATAAAACAAAATAAGCTGAGATCACCATCCCCTATAGTTTCATCAGGAGGTCATCTTGACCTCCTACAGCAGGGCATCCATAAGTTACAGTATATGGGGAATGATTGAATGAGAGGTTGTATTTGATTGGGAAATCAATGACTAGGAAGAGGGCACCAAGGTCACAGAGACTGTATTACCCTGACCAATCTTGCCCCCTTGGAAAACCTGAGTCTTCCATCATATCACATCTGCCAATTCCTCAGCAGTCTTAATTATGGACACAGCTATTTGTCTCCAAATATCACAGCTCTGTGAAATCTATGCATCGATAAATACAGCTCAAAAGCTGTTTTCCACACTATTGGAGAGTTAATTGTTTATGTGGTTAAAGTAAATGTGGTCATTCTTTACCTTTGAGGGAACTTTCAAGGTCCTCAAGTGACTGGAGGTTTCCCATAAGTCAGAGTGAAGAACACCATAGTTTTAGGACTTGCAGTCGTGCCGCAAGAAAGATCCACACATTCTGATTAGCTCTCCATGGCCAAAGAATAGAAACAAGGCCTCTAGGGTCAGAGTCAGACAACCAATTCTATTTCGAAATGGACATCTTTGTTTCGGCCATCATTCCTTTATCCATTTTCTTAAAAAAAAAAAAAAAAAAAAAAAAAGCACGTACTTGGTTTTATGTATATGTCAGATATTTGGCAAGGGGGAGGATAGAAAAAATAAGAAATGGTATCCACCCTCCAGAATAACAGAAGAGTGTATTTGGGCAAATACACTCAAAAAATTTGCAAGATAATGTGAGGACATTATGAGAGAAACTTGCCTTTAGAGTCCAAGGGGTCTCAAAAAATTTTGGTGGATTAGTTCAGCTACAAGATGGGGGTCAGGAGAAGTATTACAGAAGAGGTGAAACTTGAACCAAATCTCCAGAGGAGTATATATTTGTCTGGCAGTCAGCAATAGAAATTAAGGTGAAAAAAGTTTGTCATACAAATGTAGCCAAATAAATAAAGGGACAGAAACATATTGAAAACACATGACCATTCAAGGTACCATCTATACATTTTATATGGATGGCACATAGGGTGGAAATGGAGGCTGGGGAAAAGGGAGACTGGGGAGGCAGGAAGAAGCTGGATCACAGAGTGTCTTGTATGGTTTAGAAAAGCTATGGGGGTTAGTGATGTAATTCAAACAGGAAAATGACATACTCAAACCTATTTTAGTAAAGTCATCCTAACTGCCAATGTGGATAATAAATTAGAGGGGAGAGAGACTGGAAGAAGGAAGACTAATTAGGGGACAGTTGCAATTATTTAAGAAAGAAACCATGAGCACTAAACTGAGGTTGTAGCAGTAAAGATCTAGATGAGTGAACAGGCACAAAATGAGAATGACAATTCTGAAGGCATGGCTGTGGACGGGCAAATAATGGAATTCTTGGTTACTTCCTTCCAAGAACACATGAGTACAGCCTTAGAAATCAAGATGGAAACTCACCAGAGCATAAAACTGGATACAGATAAAGATGGTAGAGAAATTGCCGGGCGCGGTGGCTCACGCCTGTAATCCCAGCACTTTGGGAGGCCGAGGCGGGCGGATCACAAGGTCAGGAGATCGAGACCACGGTGAAACCCCGTCTCTACTAAAAATACAAAAAATTAGCCGGGCGCGGTTGTGGGCGCCTGTAGTCCCAGCTACTCGGGAGGCTGAGGCAGGAGAATGGCGTGAACCCGGGAGGCGGAGCTTGCAGTGAGCCGAGATCGCGCCACTGCACTCCAGCCCGGGCGACAGAGCGAGACTCCGTCTCAAAAAAAAAAAAAAAAAAAGATGGTAGAGAAATTAATTCCAATAAATTCATTTGATTTTATAGGACATCCAGATGTTGTTGGGAACTATAATTAGACCATGCTTCATGATGTGCAGGGAGGAAAAGGACCAATCTCTGACTCAACAAACAGCAAAAACATATGAATGGAGAAGCTACATAGTCACCAGAGGATCAGAAGGTAAACACAGTACCCCACTTCCCTTCTTGACTTTTGTTGTCTGCTTTGTTTATTTTCCATTTCTCCTTACCTTCACGTAGAATGTAAGGTCTATAAGGGTAAAAGTTTTTGGCACAACAGTGTTTGGCTTGTAAGTGCTCATTAGGTATTTGGCATCAATTAATTAACTTATCCTGATCAGGACTTCTGTGCTCTTTCGGTTTGTAAATTCGCATATTTTATTCTGGAAAAGTCTCAGCCATTATTTCTTTCAATATTGTATCTATCTTATTTTCTCTGTTATCTTCATCTGTTACTTCTATTATGTTGGAATCTCTGGTTTCCATTCTCAATCTTTTTTTTTGTTTTCCATATATTTGTTTCTCTGTGCTACATTCTGGATAATAAGGTATATCTTTTTAATTTTTTTATTTTTATAGATTCAGTGGGTACAACTACATTTTTGTTACCTGGACATATTGCGTAATGGCGAAGTCTGGGATTTTAGTGTAACCATCACCCGAATAGTGAACACTGTACCCAAGTAGGTACTTTTCATCCTTCATTCCCCTCCACCTTCCCACCTTTTGAAGTCTCCAATGCCTATTATTCCTTTTTATGTGTGTGTGTACCCATTGTTTAGCTCCCACTTATAAATGAGAACATGAGTTTTTTGACTTTCTGTTTTTGACTTATTTTACTTAAGATAATGGCCTCTAGTTCCACCCATGTTGCTGAAAAAGACATGATTTCATTCTTTTTATGGCTGAATAGTATTCCATGGTGTATGTATATATACATATACATCACTTTTTTTATCCAGTCATCCACTGATGACTGATGAACACAACGACTTTGCTATTGTGAATAGTGCTACAATAAACATATGAGTACAGGTGCCTTTTTGATAGAACGATTTCTTTTACTTTGGGTAGATACCAGTAGTGGGATTGCTGGATCAAGTGGTGGTTCTATTTTTAGTTCTTTGAGCTATATCCATACTGTTTTCCATAAAGGTTTCACTAAATTACATTCTCACGAGCAGTGCACAAGTATTTCCTTTCTCCTTTTCTCTGCATCCTTGCTAACATTTGTTGTTTTTGGCTTTTAATAATAGCCATTCTGCGACCATCCAGAGTGTAAGATGGTATTTTACATCCAGGTGTAAGATGGTATTTTATTGTGGCTTTAATGTGCATTGCTCTGATGATTAGTGACCTTCAGCATTTTTTTTTATGTTTGTTGTCCACTTGTATGTCTTTTGTTGAAAAATTTCTGTTCATGTCCTTGGCCCCCTTTTTAATGAAGTTATTTGTTTTTGTCTTTTGAGTTCTTTGTAGATTCTGGATATTAGTCCATTGTTGGATGCTTAATTTGCAAGTACTTTCTCCCATTCTGTAAGTTGTCTGTTTACTCTATTGATTATTTCTTTTGCTGTGCAGAAGCTTTTTAGTTTAATGAAGTCCCATTTGTTATTTTTGTTTCTGTTGTATTTGCTTTTGAGGTGTTGGTCATGAATTCTTTCTCTAGGCCATTGTCCAGAAGAGTTTTTCCTCATTTTTTTCTAGGATATTCATTTAGCATCAGGTGTTCTACTTAGGTCTCCAGCCCATCTTAAGTTAATTTTTGTATGTGATGAGAGATATGAGTCCAGTTTCATTTTTCTGCATATGGCTATCCAATTTTCCCAGCACCACTTATTGAATAGGGTGTTCTTTCCCCAGTGTATATTTTTGTTGACTTTGTCAAAGATCAGTTGGTTGTAGGTATGTGGTTTTATTTCTGGATTCTCTATGCTGTTCCATTGATCTATGTGTCTATTTTTATGCCCATACCATGCTGTTTTGGTTACTGTGGCCTTGTAATATAATTTAAAGTCAAGTAATATGATGCCACTAGCTTTTTTCATTTTTCTTAGGATTGCTTTGGCTATTTGAGTCTTTTTTGGTTCCATACGAATTTTAGGCTTTTCTAATTCTGTGGAAAATACACAAACAAATAAATGTGATTCACCACATAAACTATACAAAATAAAAATCATATGATCATCTCAATAGATGCAGAAATAACTATTCAATAAAATTCAGTGTCATTTTATGATTAAAAAAAATCTTCAACACACTAGGCATAGAAGGAACATACCTCAAAATAATAAAAGCCATATATGACAAGCCCATAGCCATCATCATATTGAATGGGGAAAAGTGGAAAACATTCTCCCTATGAACTGCAGTAAGACCAGGATGCCAACTTTCACCACTTTTAATCAACTTAGAAAGGAAGTCCTAGCTAGAGCAATCAGGCAAGAGAAAGAAATAAAAGGTATCCAAATTGGAAAATAGGAATTTAAATTATTTCTGTGTGCTTGTGATGTGATCTTATGCTTAGAATATCCTAAAGACTCCTCCACAAGACTCCTAGATTTAATTCATGTCCTCAAGAAAGCTTCAAGATACAAATATCAGTAACATTTCCATACACCAATAACAAGCTGAGAACCAAATCAAGAATTCAAACCCATTTACAATAGCCACATACAAATAAAATATCTACAAATACATTTAACCAAGGAGGTGAAAGATCTCTACAAGGAGAACTACAAAATACTAATGAAAGAAATCTTTTTTTTTTTTTTTTTTTTCTTTTTTGAGACGGAGTCTTGCTCTGTCACCCAGGCTGGAGTGCAGTGGCCGGATCTCAGCTCACTGCAAGCTCCGCCTCCCGGGTTTACGCCGTTCTCCTGCCTCAGCCTCCCGAGTAGCTGGGACTACAGGCGCCCGCCACCTCGCCCGGCTATTTTTTTTGTATTTTTTAGTAGAGACGGGGTTTCACCGTGTTAGCCGGGATCGTCTCTCGATCTCCTGGCCTCGTGATCCGCCCGTCTCGGCCTCCCAAAGTGCTGGGATTACAGGCTTGAGCCACCGCGCCCGGCCTGAAAGAAATCTTAAAAAAACAAATGGCAAAACATTTTATGCTCATAGATTGAAAGAATCAATATCATTAAAGTAACCATACTGCCCAAAGTGATTTACAGATTCAGTACAATACCTATCAAACTACCAATGTTATTTTTCACAGATCTATCTTTAAAATCATTATTTATTTCTTTATCTATCAATTGAGTGACTTATTTTACTGACCTTTTCATTCATTTCTAGAATTCTACTTTAATTCTGCTTCAAATTTACCTATTTTTAAGTTATTCTTTTTGTGTCTTAGTTTCTATTATTCTTTAATCTTTTATCTCTTTGATCAGTTTAATCTGCTTATTTTAGTATCTCTTTTAGATTGTTCTATTACTTATATTTCCAGAGGCAATATTTAGTTCATTTACTGATGTTCATTTCACTTGCTGATTTACCTTGTGCAAATTAATTATATTGATTTGCGTGATTTTTAATATTTGATTGTGATGTTATCTTCAACAGCACTTTGGGAGTCTTGCTGCTCTGAAAGTGTCTCTACAGAACTCATTACATCTGTCTGTTATTCTCTATGGTCTGCACTAGTACTAGACTAGTTTTTACGTTAGCTTTTTGTTTTGATATCCATATTCCATGGGTATTTGAAGCCATATTTCACAACTATGTGTGGTGCAGATCTAGGGTTCTGATTCCGCATTGGTGATTTATTTATTGACACAACCCCAGGTGGATTGCAAACTTCTTTGCTGTCTCCCAGGAAAGGCAGGCCAGGTTCTTCTATTCCTTATTCCAGAAATGAACAGATATCTTCATGGCTTCTATTATTGGGCAGGTAATTTATCTATAGTATGAGCTTGAGCAGATCTTCATGGCTTCTATTATTGGGCAGGTAATTTATCTATAGTATGAGCTTGAGCAGATCTTCATGGCTTCTATTATTTGGCAGGTAATTTATCTATAGTATGAGCTTGAGCTCTGATGCCTTAAATATCTTCCTAATGCCACTATCAGAGAATCCTAGTTCCTGGTTCCCAGGTTTTAAGCTCTATGTGATGTTACAGTAACCATGTAAGCATTTTCAGCTTTTGGTCCACTATCTACTTTGTGCTACCTCTTCAGCACCAGGGAATTTTCTGTTCTTAATTTCTTTTTCAGCTATGGATGCAAATAAAATTTCTCATATTCTATCTGATATTTTTATAAGTTTGAAATAGGAAAAGCAATTGTTGATTTCACTCAATTTGCCATATTCATGATTCTGTAATTCTGAAACCAATGAGTATAGCATGAAATTTCCTTTATAACACTAAACTATTTACAAAACTCAATCTGAATTGTGAAAGTTGCAAGAAAGTATATCCACTTTCCTTAATTAAATTATTTACTGATACAACCTGGGGCAATGCATTCATTTCTGGATACCAAAGTTTGATAGGGAAATTGACAATATGGTCCACTTCTGGAAAACACTGAAGTAATGAAGAGTCTAGAAACTCTACCATGATGGGAATGCTTAAACAATGAACATTGAGAAACCTAAAAAACAGGAGACCCAGAGGGCACATGAGCACTGTTACCAAATATTTGAAAGACTTTCATGTGGAAGGAGTATTAGTCTTTTCTCATGTAGTTCCAGAGAATAGACCCAGGAATATGCTACAGAAAGCTAGAAATTTTGTGAGTGATCTCTGACACTGATTCATCACATAACAACTTTGGACAAACTACCTCCCCATTATGGACCCCAGGATTCACATCTGTAAAGTGAGGAGGTTGAATCATACAACTGCCATGATCCTTTAGCTCTAACAGATTTTGGTTCATTTTTTAACAAAGTTAATGAGCACAATTTTTCCAACGATGAATCATTGGGCACAGTTGATGAATGACCTTGACTTCCCTTATTTCATTCCCACTCAAAATAATCTATTGCTTGTTTCATTCCACCATGACAGCAGACCTCAAGCCAAGTCTCCATAATCTTCTTTGATCCAGAAATTATAGGTTAAGAATGCCAGAAATGGAGCTGAGAATGGTGGCTCACGCCTGTAATCCCAGCACTTTGGGAGGCCTAGGCTGGGTGGATTGCCTGAGTCTGGGGATTCAAGACCAGCCTTGGCAGCATAATGAGACCCAATCTCTACAAATAATACAAAAATTAGGCCAGGCATAATGGCATGTGCCTGTAATCCCAGCTACTCAGGAGGCTGAAGTGGGAAGATCACTTGAGCCCTGTATGTGGAGGCTGCAGTGAGCTGAGATTGCACCACTGCACTCCAGCCTGGATGACAGACAAAGTAAGACCTTGTCTCCAAAAAAACCATTATATCAGGAAAAGATAATGGATTTTGATGTCATACAAACATACAGACCTGAGTATCAAGTCTAACTTTTACCTTACTAACTCTGTGTCTTTGAGCACCATTTAACTTATCTGAATATCAGTTTTCTTCTCTAAAATATGAAATAATATATATTTAATGGATTTAGTAATCATTAAAAATTTTAAAACCAATATAAAAGCATCCAACACATGATAGGCATTTAACAAACATTAGTAAAATCCAAAATCAAAACCAAATGTTCTGTATTGACAATCGATAGAATCATGTCTATGACACCAGGACATATTCTAATCATTTGAACATGTTACATCATCATGTATTAACATTGCAAAATTTATTCTATTCCCACCACAATTTGTATGCATTCCAAACTCTAGTGATTAATTATTTTCATACAAGGTACAGTTATCTGAATTACTCCAATACCTTAAGTATCTCTCAAAAATTATCTTTCCCTTGAATTGTTAAACCATGGGGAAATCAAAGCCCAGTCTCATAAATATTTGATTTAACAACAAAAAAAATGCTATCCCTCTTTGTAGCCAGTTTTTCTTCCAACTTATCTCAGGCCTCCTTCATTATCTCTTGGCATGGAGGGATTCAAGCCTCTTATATTTCTGCTATCACACCAAAGTTATATTTTATAAGCTGACATCTACACATCTATCTCCTGACATCTGAGAGGATCTTAACTTGGTAAACAATACAACCGGATTCATTAAAAGTTTCTAACTCATAGCAACTCCATGAAAACTTCCTCTAGTTTTCTGATGAATTTTGCTTCCTGGGCTCCTTTGTCTTGAGTGTTTCAATCTGGTAAAGTTGTTTTAGTCTCTGGGGAAAAAAAAAAGAAAAGAAAAATTATCTACACTCTCCAGATATATAGGGGTGGCTATAATAGAATCATGATCAATGGACTGGAAATGTTGAAGACAATCCAATTGAGCTAATACAGTGAATGAAAACAAATTTGAACTTGGGTTCTGAAATTAGAGTCAGTTCAATTTGAGAGTCTACCACTCACTAGTTGCATGACTTTCAACAAGTTGAGAAAACACCTAAGCTTCAATTTCCACATTAGCAAAATGGATGGAAAACATTGTCTTCAAATATGCAGCAGGAAAAAATGCTAGACTACCTCCAGTAGCAGAAAATACATGAAAGTCTGCTTCAGAAGACATCAAGAACAACTTGGAGAAAATAAAAGTAGTAAAGCTGGAAGTCCCTTGATAGTGGGTGGAATGAATCCCGAGAAATGTTTTATTACATTTTTTAACATTATACTAAAATGGTCTGGAAACAAAAAGCACATTACTATATGTGTTACTTTATTCTCATGCTGCTATGAAGAAATACCTGAGACACAGTAATTTATAAAGGAAAGGGGTTTGACTGACTCGCAATTCTGCAGAGCTGGGGAGGTCTTAGGAAACTTAAAATCATGGTGGAAGGTGAAGCAAACATGTCCTTCTTCACCTGGTGGCAGCAAAGAGAAGTGCAGAGTAAAGTTGGGGAAAGCCCTTTATAAAACCATCAGATCTCCTGAGAACTCCCTCATCATCATGAGAAGAGCATGGAGGTAACCACTCCTGTGATCCAATTACCTCCCCACCAGGTCCCTCCCACAACAGGTGGAAATTATGGAAACTACAATTCAAGATGAGATTTGAATGGGGACACAGCCTAGCCATATCACTATATTAAAATTCAGCCTATAATTTCACAAATAAGATATGCAATATAGACACCAGAATTGATCATATAAGCCCATGGTCAGAAGCAGTAGCCACATCAATACATAATGCTTCTTGAGCACTAATACTGTGCTAAGGATCATGCTATGTGTTTCATGTGCATATTTATGTGCATATCTCATTGATCTTTTTTATGTTGTGTGCATACATAGCTCACTTAACAACCCACAAGGAAAGTATTGTTATTTTGACCCCCATTTAACAGATGCTGCCTTAGCCTGGCTTCCACCTGAAAGCAGAACCTGAGCCAAGGGCTTGTGTGCAGTAATTTGAGAACCAATGGCAGGCAACAGAAGTGATGAATGGAGGAAAGAGAGAAAAAGCCAGTTCAAGAAGGCATTATCCACTGGCCTCCATTGTACTGCTCATCCTCTTCCCTTTTTCTAAGTACTCCCCACTTCCATTTCCCTCTGATTGTGGAATCCTCCTTGGGACACTAACTGTCTTGTACATTCAGGTTACCTGTGTGTGAGTATTGAGTAGGCTCCTGCAGGCACACTGGGACAGAAAGCAGCACACACTTAACTGAGGTGCCATCAAGGGTAAAACTGGTAGGAACTTGGGCAGAACAGTTTACACTAGTAGTGGCTAGAATAGAGAGGAGGCCAAGAGAATGGGAGGCAATGAGTTTACAAAAAGGATCCCACAGAGGTCAAACAACTAAGATTTATAGAGATTGTCTTGCCCAAAGTAACACAAGTTGAAAAATGATGGAGGCAATTCTCAAATCTGTCTCCCATTTTAAATACTCTTCTCTTTCCATTCCCCAAATATGAAAAAGGTAAAGATATAGACAGCTGATTTTCTAGATATAACATCCAGGAATAAAAATCCCTCCCTGGTGTTTCTCCTGCTTGCCTGTTCAGTCTCACCTACCACCACTATCTTCCTATGATCCAATTGTACTATAATACTTGCATGTCTTCAAAGTAATTAACTAGCTTGCCCAAGTGCACAAGCCGGTAACCCCAGCCTGGGTAACTCCAAAGCCTATGTTCTTAGCAGTACCCTACACTGTATTTCTACTGCTTTCATTAAAGAAATCTAAGATTGCATCAGTCAGCCCATGACTTTATGTGCTTGCTGGCTAGCATGAATCTAAAAATAAGCATTGCTCCAGCTTCCCAGTTATTGGGTATAAGTGCACTGACCTAGGAGCCAGGAGCCCTGGGTTCTAGTCTGCCTCTAACTCCCCCTGGGACTTGGACCTTCCTGCACTCCCTTGCTCTGGGCTTCAGTTTCCTAGTATTTTAAACTATTCAGTTGAAACAAATCTTCTCCAAATTCTCTTCTAGCAGTAATGGTTTCTGCACTGAAGGCTATTATAAAAAGAGATCACAATTCTTTCCATTTTCTCTTATCATTGTTTTCCTTAGGAATAATGGAGAAAAACTTCTGTCTGTGTTAAACAGGAAGACAGGATCAGATCAAGCTCCAAACTTTTGGTTTACCCTGGACAGCCTCTCTGTGAGTGTTGAAAGTGAAGACTGCTGGGATGAGGCCGGTAGAGACAGGTTACCAGATCATTCCAAACTTGAAATTCATAAACTTCTTTCCAAATATGGACAGGTGTCCTATGAAAACACATCCTCAGAATCTTCCTGATATGTCTTTGATAACCAGAGAAACAGCGGGGTCCTTTGTCTTGCACCAGTTAGATAAATGACACGGATACACGTGGAGTGGTTTAAAGGAGGGGAAAGTTTAATAGGCAAGAAAGAAGAAAGTATCCCCGTATAGAGAGGGAGGCGGGCTCCGAACAGAGAAAAACCCCGTATGCAGCAGAAAAGTAGCCAGTTATACTGGGAGGCTGGAGGTGGTGTCTGATTTGCATAGGGCCTAGGGGATTGGTTTGACCAGGTGTGTCATTCACACAGCCCATGAAAAACCTGGCCCTCCCACCCTAGCGTTTTAATACAGAAATGCAGGTCACCATGACATCCTGCACGTGTGGAGTCATCTGGAGGTGGCCATGACACCTGGCACATAAGGTGACAAAGAGAAGAGGGTGAGAATCACTATGTTGGATGGACCCAGTTTCTAATTGCTGGCATTCACATATCAAAGCTTGCCAGCCTGGCTTTTCAACACACCTTTCTATTAGAAAAGAAATGTTTCAGGAGCTGATTCTTTTCAAAGGAAAAGCCTTTCCGAGGACTCCTTACCCTATCTCCCTAACATAATTTCTTAATAACTCCTGTATTATTCCTCCCTCAAGAGAAGTAAACCTAACTGCTGTTAGGGGGTGTTGGATGACGATTATTTCTGACTACTTCCTGCTGAAAAGGGGTGTCATCTGGAGGGACAGCTGTTGGACCGTCTCCTGAGGTTGATGTAAGGGTTCTCGGAAGAATGGCGTGTCCACGTGTGGCTCCGCTCACAGCACTGTTTGGGATTTGATTGCTTCTAGGTGAAAAGAGATAAATTTTACAAGAAAGTTTAAAATATAGGGTCACAATATGAGCATTAAGACTACCACTGTTAATGGGGGTCCTACAGACCATAACTGACAGAAGAGTTTGATACCTGTTAGTTACACTAATGGATTGTAATACCTGTTGCCTTCCACTAGATATCGCTGTACATTACTAGAAACAATATAAAGTAACATTCCTTTTAGGATTAGTGACCTTGGATTTGGGTGGCTAGAGTAACTTTAGTGTTAGCCTCAACTAGATTTTTCCTGAACCTTCTTTTCATAGCCAGGGTGTGACATATTACCAAACTCAATAAGAAGGTCTAGCAAACTCAGTGATAGTAAAACTCTCATGCTTCTTTTTTGTTGGTGGCTGTTAACCCTGCTCTAAGGATAATAATTAAGCAAAATATTACAATGATGGAAACTCTCTGTCCAATATTTCAGTTAGAATGTGCCACCATGTATAGCTCTACTACAAATAGTACAGAGACTATAGCAATTCCTGCAAGTGTGGTGTGGTGGATAATTTCCATCTAAAATTATACTTGCTAAGATATAGAATTTCCTTTTGGGGGATCCATGAAGTTTCTTCATTCTATTTCCCTCAACAAAGAAACCTCTGGGTTACGGGCACCCTACTCACTTTCATTGCCTGGCAGAATTTATAGGATAATTGCCCAGAACTAGCATACTGATCCAGATTTTTACATTACCATTCCTTTTTGTTTCTTCCAAACTGCAGAAGATCACCACTTGATTCACAAGAATAAGCAGGGTTAGTCTAAAATGTAGACAAAAAGCTTAAGAACAATCAATAAGACTAGGATTTAATGCATGATAAGCTTTCAAGCATAATTTCTCTCTCTAGTCCTCATTTTTGGTAAAAACAAATTATGATAGGACCATGTTATTTGTAGAATAAACTTAAGTCTTATACTTGGCCTGATTATTTTCATAAAGCACAACAAGAATAATTATTTCTACATAGGCCTTTTTGATTGCCTTTGATGGAACTCTGTTCCATAAGTAATCTCAGATAAGACCTGTTAAAGCTAAGCCCAGCCATGGGTTTATATCCTCAAATACCTGTAAGTTGGGTGATCCTTTTCTTTTGAGGTCCTAAGATAAACTTGGAGCTCCTGGACCTGTTAGAAAGTGACATTCTTGGCCGGGCGCGGTGGCTCAAGCCTGTAATCCCAGCACTTTGGGAGGCCGAGATGGGCGGATCACGAGGTCAGGAGATCGAGACCATCCTGGCTAACACGGTGAAACCCCGTCTCTACTAAGAAATACAAAAAATAGCCGGGCGAGGTGGCAGCGCCTGTAGTCCCAGCTACTCGGGAGGCTGAGGCAGGAGAATGGCGTGAACCCGGGAGGCGGAGCTTGCAGTGAGCTGAGATCCGGCCACTGCACTCCAGCCTGGGCGACAGAGCGAGACTCCGTCTCAAAAAAAAAAAAAAAAAAAAAAAAAAGAAAGTGACATTCTTTACTGACCACAGGTTAGGAACCCTTTGCAGGGACTGTGTAGGTAAGATATGAGGCCAGTTCTCAAGCCCCAAGGGGCTTTTACTGCCTCTGCCTGTCAGGTTTTAATTCCTTAAAGGGAAACACACCCTTCCAGTCAAAGCCTTGGTAAAATAACCAGTTTTTCCAACTGTGTCCTCTTGAAAAAGAAAAATGGATTCTTATTGCACTGATGCAAACAACTATATTGTCATAGGTTAAGAGTACTTACAGATAGTTTCCAAATTCTAGAGGAACCAGGCAGAGAGAAAAAAAACATGCTCCAAATTTTGTTTGCAGGAGTATACCTTACCTAATTATTAAAGGCCATAAATAGTTCAAAATAAGTGTCCTCAACTTTGAAAAACAAAACAAGGATCAGCAATGTTTTAAGCAAAAGTCCAGAAAGTTGCTTTAACTTTCTTGTTTTGCGTGATATTCATGAACATGCCAGTTCTTTGTGAGTCCTGTACAGTTTTTCTCTATTCCAATGTCATAATCTTCAAAGCTATTTGACACCTGCATTTGAGAACACCTGTTAAAGTCCTTAATATAGCTTGATTATAAACCATCTTTTGAGAAGGAACAAACCAAGACAAAAATTGTCTGTGAATGACAAAATGTCCAGGGTAGTTACATTTAAAAACATGACTGACAAAGAAGTTTAGTTATCTCCATAGCTTACAGTAACTTTACCCTCAATTATGATTGATAGCATATATTCAGACATTAGAATTTTAGAAACCCCATACAATTTTATAAAATATATTAGTAGTATTCACCAAAATATAACTGAAAGAAGATTGGACATTATTTTGGCAATCTCATGTGATTAAAAAATGCTAAATAATTTGTTTCATCTCTTTTCTGAATGTTTCAAGGGCCCTCTGAACCATCCAGAAATTCAGACATCAGGAAAGATAATTTTGAAACTTGGAGTTTGATTTTGAGATGGCCGTTAAATGTTAGAGGTTTAAAACACTTGATGTTATGAAATAGAATTCCAAATTGGCACAAATTATTTATTTTGCCAAAATAATGATTCAAAAAAATAAAAAAACTTTTCATTAGCCTTTACTATTACATGAAAATCCTGTTCAAAGCCAAATTTTACCCTTGCATTAGTTTATTAATGTTAACCCCAATTTGTTTAAATAAAACCTTATAGACAATTCCATCTAATCTTAACCAATTTGACTGTAAGGCAAAATCTTTACAAGCCCTTTATAACCCCTTTGGCTAAAGGCAGATTACCATCATAGGAAAACCATTTTTGTGCTTTTATTTTAATGCTCAATTTATGAAAAGACCATATAATACCCCTTTGAATTCAGTTAATGTTTATATATTTTTGTAAGATTAATTTTTACAATGTTTCCACAACTTACTTAAATGTTCAGCTTTATCTTATTAAGTTTAAGATAATCCCTTATCCCTAGGCAAAATTTACATTTCCATGTTTCTTATAATCTTTTACTAAAAAATGTGTTTTACTGGTTTTTATATGCCTTGCATGTAAAACTGTTTAATGATCTCAAATACATACTGCACTGTTAACTCTTAGCAACTTTTACTTTTGGTGAAAAACTCGGTTAGTAAGCAATTTTAATTACGTACCAGCTTAAAAATTAAAGTCATGTGAACTAAAAAATATTTGATTTAAGTGCTTATTTTTTTAAGCCAATTAATTTGAGCTCTTTCTATACACACTACACATAACACATATATGGCACATATATAGTGACACAAACAAACTGAAGATTCAGCACTTGTAAGATTTTTCATCTGTCACTTTTTTAATTGGATTGCTGGCTTCAGGATGGAGCTCTGGGAGGAGCAGGGGCAAGATAGCATGCAATTTTAGGGCCTAATAAGCAAGCACCACTGAAGGCAAAGACAGATCCCTAAAATTAAAGAACAGAGCCTTTGATTTCGAGAGGGAACTATCTGCTTTTATTCCTGGGCTTTCATGAGAAAAACAGAAGTTTTTTCACAAAACAGGGTCTGTGGCAGCTCCTCTGTTTTCCCATGGAGTCCCCTGCTACCAGAAGTTATCTTAGGCCCTCTCATGCATGCATTAAGAGTGACAAAACAAAAAATGGAGAAAAATAATTTAGTCAACTGAGACCAAAAAAAACCTTTTTCCAGAAAAACAAGATCCAAGAAGAGAAAAATGTAAAGGCCTTTTAAATATACCTATAACTTGAATATTCACTTTTAATTAAGCTGAGTGCTCTTTAAATCCCTTATTATTCGACTTTAGCCATGCCAAGCAGTTAATAATTTTCAGCTTGTGAACTTCATGAAAAGTAACCTCACAGGTGAAATCAACAAGCCTTAATTATTACTTAATCATGAGTGTACAATATATTTTCAAAGGGGGTGATAGGCAGCTTTTGAAACCATCATTGCAAAATTGTGACTGAGATAGTGAAAGACTTCCAACTCAACCAACTCCATCTTGTTTCCGGCCCCCAAGCTGTCCTTGCCTATCCCTGGATGTAGGCCAAACCAACTTTGGGAGGTGCCTGGTTTACAGTTTATAGTCTAAAACAAAGATGGTAACAGTCCTTTCTTAAGATATACTTCCCTCTTGCCTGGGGACTAGACTGAAAAACTAGCCACAAGATTAGAGACCATGACCTAGGAGTCACGCAGCTGGAGGCTACAAGATTCTGACCCTCCCTTAACTGCTCTCAAGATTAGTGTTTAAGATATTTTGTAAACCCTGCCCTTGATGGATTAGCTGGCACCAAACAGATCAATAAATTGGCTTATCTGATTTTGTGGCCTTCATCCAGGAACTGACTTAGCACAAGAAGACAGCCACCATTGTAAAATCATGGCAACTAAAACAAAGTATTGCCATATAGTTACAGGTCATGCTCCCAAGGACATGAAACAAGATAGAGGCTTGTAGCCATGTTTGTTACTGACCATTTTGTTTGACTGGCTTGAACAGCAGGCTTATGGGGTCGTGGGCCTGCATTCTAATTTAAGGTACCCTGTCTTTTGACAGAACCATACAGAAAGACACACAAAGCACATCAGATTAGCTACAGCTTAAGACCAACCTCATGTATCCTTTTTCATTAATTAAAACTTTACAGAGAATACAAACAATAATCCTTATTATCCCTTTTACCAGTGTGCACAGTAAGAGAGAAGCCAAAAGCCCAACTGGTAAAAAAATTTTACCCTTTTGCCAGCATATCAGGCTTCTGGTTTCCCTTCCCCCTAGCTCAACTCTAAGCCATGCATTTTAAGGTTTGGAAAATTAACTTTTCCCAGGTTGAAAGAACATTATAAAAGAACCATTTTAAACTGTGAAAGAAGGAAAAACACCATAGACCTGAGTTAAATTGTGGAAAGTTTCTATATACTTATTGGGGTCTTCAGAAAATTGGCCTAAGTCTGCCTTTATTTGCTTAAGGTCCTGTAACGAGAAGGGAATTTGAACCCTCATGGCACCATTCCCATCAGGCATTTCCTGCAGAGGTCAGAGTGAAGAGGGGAGAGTGGGTAATACTGGAGATGGTGGAACTGGAGAAGCTGATGGTATGATTGGAGGGGTACTGGAACATTCAATAGCAGTCTCAGATTGCACCTCTGGAATCTACTTCAGCTCTACGGACTTGCCTGCCATGGCTACTAAAAGAACTGGGTTGATTGTACAGAACTTGTAAAGGTCTGGGTTATCTCACAGGGCAAAGAAAGTCTGTACATAGGGGACCTCAGTCCATTTGCCCTTCCGTCTGCAGAAAAGATCTAACTGGTGGATAATATTAAAATCAAGAAGGCCATGCCCTTCTGCAATAGAATATGAGGTGCTTTTTCTCCAAAGACTCAGGGTCGAAAGAGTGCCAGTGCTTTAAAATACATTCCAGGGGAGTGTCTGCTGAAGACAATCTGTTACCCATCCAGAAAGAGAAGTGAGAGAAGGCATCCCTTTAGTCTCCTTCCCTTCCATATGTGACCCAAGGTGGAGAAGAAAACAGTGGGAGCATCCCCCCAACTATTTTCCCTCTCTGATTCCTGGGTCCTAGCACCCTGTTAAATGTGCTACCCATGGCTGTAGGTATGACCCTCCAAGCCATGACACCAGAGGGACTAGACTTTTGAGGCCTAGTCATGCTTACCCAAATAGTCCTAGTCCTCTGCCTATTATTTCCCTTTGACCTCCTAGACTTATGTGACCTGTGTGCCTCCCCCCGCAAAGAAAAAACATGGATCTTGGGAAAGACTATATAAAAGGCAAGGCTCCCTCAATGGAGGAAATTTGCTAGATTGCCTGCTATTATGGCCCATGCTAAAGCATCTACCCTTAGAAAAATGGTTTCGGTTAACTTCCAGACTTAAAGTCCTCTTACTAATTAAGTACTGTCTTAATTGGAGACGAAATAGGTGCCTTAAAAGAACATAGGAATCAAATGGCTGTTTTCCTGCTGATGGGACAATATTAAGACTAAAATTTGGCTGTGGAAAACATTTAACTCCTAACTGTTGAAGGCAGAGCTCTCCCGTTCACAGAAGTAGCATAATGCCTAGTTTCCAGTAAAAAGACGCAACAAGGAAAAGTTGTGAAACTACAATTTACTGCAGAGAACCAGCCATGTGTCTTATGAAGAGGATTTCTATTTCCACTAGGTGGTACTGTTGGGTTGGAAATACCATGCGCTGGCCAGACAAAAGCCGAGGGGGGTGCGCAGCAGGGGAGGGGGAAAGAGAGAGAGAGAGAGAAATTTGGTGACAGGATAGCTGGAAGACAGCCTTGAAATTAAAAGACAGATTTGAAGTTGATGTTCACCCCATACTCACCACTCCAAGTGAATGTTGTACTTTGGATTCCTGGCCAATGCACCAAAATGATATGGGTCCAATGAATGGAGAAACACCAGGGTCCTTTGTCTTGTGCCAGTTAGATAAACAACATGGACACAGGTGGAGTGGTTTTAAGAAGCAGAAAGTTTAATGGTCAAGAAACAAGAAGAAAGTCTCCCCCTGTACGGGGAGTTGGGGGTGGGGCTCCAAGTGGAGAAACACCCTGTGTGCCGTGGAAAGTAGTCAGTTATATTGGGAGGAGGCAGTGTCTGATTTGCATAAGCCCAGGGGATTGGTTTGACCAGCTGTGTCATTCATGTAGCCTACAAAAAACCTGGACCTCCCACTCTAGCCTTTTTTTTTTTTTTTTTTTTTTTTTTTTGAAATGGGGTCTCTCTCTGTTGCCCAGGCTGGAGTGCGGTGGCACAATCTCCGCTCACTGCAAGCTCAGCCTCCTGGGTTCACACCATTCTCCTGCCTCAGTCTCCTGACTAGCTGGGACTACAGGCGCCCGCCACCATGCCCAGCTAATTTTTTTTTTTCTGTATTTTTAGTAGAGACGGGGTTTCACCGTGTTAGCCAGGATAGTCTCAATCTCCTGACCTCGTGATCCGCCCGCCTCGACCTCCCAAAGTGCTGGAATTACAGGCGTGAGCCACCGCCCCTGGCCCCACTCTAGCCTTTTAATAGGCCAGTGCAGGTCGCCATGATGTCATGCACACATGGAGTCATCTGCAGGTGGCCATGACACTGCGGCCACACATGGTGTCAAAGAGAAGAGGGCGGGAATCACCATGTTGGATGAACCCAGTTTCTAATTGCTGGCATTTGCATATCAAAGCTTGCTGGCCTGGCTTTTCAAGCCACTTTTCTATTAGAAAAAACATGTTTCAGGAGCTGTCCTTACACTCTCTATCTGCCTATAATAATTTATTAATATTTCCTGTATTATTCCCGTTATAAGAGTGTGTTCCATAGACACATGAACTGTCAGGGCACAGAGAGACCAAAGAGGTCATCATGTCTCATTAACTCCCAGAGGGTGCATGACTCCCCAAAAGCCCACCATGAACCATTCGCTGAAATTAGAACGCAGTTCCCTGATGCAGGCTGGTGCTCTTTCCATAGCATCACATCATCTCCTTGAGGAACAAGATTATTACAAAAAAGACACCAACTGAACTGGGAATTTAAGATCTGGGTTTGAGTACCGGTTCTCAAAAGTTCTGCTTTCCAATTACTTTTCCTTCATTAAGTGCTGAAAGGGAAGACTACATAAAAAAGTTGTGTGAAAGTGCCCCCAAATCTAACACATAGTGGGTGTTTAATAATAAATGCTTTTTGAATCTGAATCCCTCAGGGGAGTAAGATTTGGCTAGGGTAATCCATGTGAACCTATTATATAAAAGTGTAGTGTGATACAGAAATAGAAAGAATTTTTATATTTTTCAATAGTAAAACAAAGATTTTTTTAGATAGGATTGCAGTGGATGAGAGAAGTTATTACTTTCCATCTCATGGACAAGTTGTGGCAGTATTTATGTTCTTAAACTACTAATACCTACACTTCTGCATCCAAACTCTCAGCCCTGGGCTTAAGCATTCATCTTGACTTGAAAATAAATCCATTCTATCTGGACCAACAGGAAAGACACACTGTATAGCAAATATACTGAAATAAATAGCTTAAATGTTGGCTATGACTGGCTGAAAATAGACAACCGAGCCAGTCTATCTCCAGAAATAATACAATATGCCCTTGAAATAAGAAAATTCTGCTTAAAATACCTAAATATTTTATAGAAACCAAACTAAAACACATTGATGCTATGATACAATCTTACTGCCTTGAATCATCTGTGAAAATACCTATTAACGTTCCATAAAGCATCGAGGTGGAAGAGACAGAAGAACTTACACTACTGGTGCCCAAATGCCAAGCACTCTACTAGATGTTTGACATATACTGCCTCTTTTATTTCCTCCCTTAATCCTGTTATTATCCCCATTTCAGAGAGGTTGGCAAATTTCCCCCTCATTCATCCAGTTTGTAAATAATGGAGCTAGAGTCAAATCCAGGTCTATTTTTCCACTGCATACAATCAACTCAATAGAAGACACACAATCTCACATACACCACAAGATACACCTTTCTAATGAGTTAGGCACAAAAGCCAAAGCAGAGATTCAAACACTCGGAAGACGCTTAGGGAATTTGAGAGTCAATTTTGGATCATTTGATTTTTGCTTCTTTCTCCACAGTAAAAAGATTATAACACCTTTTGATATGATTTAGCTCTGTGTCCCCGCTCAAATCTCCTCTCCAATTGTAATCCCTATGTGTGGAGGGAGGGACCTGGTGGGAGGTGATTGGATCATAGGGCGAATTTCTCCTTTGCTATTCTCATGATAATGAGTTCTCATAAGATGCGATCATTTGATAAGTGTCTGGAGCTTCCCCCTTCTCTCTCTCTCTCTCTCCCTCTTTCTCCTGCCACCATGTAAGACATGCCTTGCTTCCCCTTCACCTTCCACCGTGATTGTAAGTTTCCTGAGACCTCCTAGCCTTGCAGAACTGTGAGTCAATTAAACTTCTTTTCTTTATCAATCACCCTATCTCAATCTTTATAGCAGTATGAGAATGAAGTAACACACCTTGATACATGAAGAATTTTACAAAATGTTTTTTATAAATAGCATAGCTAAGATTTAAATCCAAGTTTTCTGACTCCAGGTCTAGGCCTCTTCCCAACTAAAGGCTGACTAAAGGGACTCTAAACCAAACTTTGGATGTCTGAAGGAAGACAACGTAGTATTTTTGTTTATTTACTTATTTATTTTTGAGACAGAGTCTCACTCTGTCACCCAAACTGGAGTATAGTGGCGCAATCTCTGCTCACTGCAACCTCTGCCTCCTGGATTCAAGCAATTCTCCTGCCTCAGCCTCTGGAGTAGCTGGGACTACAGGCACACACCACCACATCTAGCTAATTTTTGTATTTTTAGTAGAGATGGGGTTTCACCATGATGGCCAGGCTGGTCTTGAACTCCTGACCTCAGGTGATCTGCCCACCTCAGCCTCCCAAAGTGCTGGGATTACAAGAATGAGCCACTGTGCCCTGCCTAACATAGTATTTCTGTAGCCTGTTTGGGCCATTACAACAAAATATCATAGAGTGGTTAGTTTATAAACAAAGGAAATGTATTTCTTATAGTTCTGGGGATTAGAAAGTCTCAGACCAAGTCACCAGCAATTTGGTGTCTGGTGACAGCCATTTCTTGTTTCATAGACAGCAATGCCTTCCCACTTTATTCTCATATGGTTGAAGGGCCTAGCTAGCTCTCTGTTGAATCTTTTATAAGGGTATTAATCCCAGTCATGAGGACTCCTCCCTCATGACTTAATTACCTCCCAAAGGCCTCCTAATACCATCACCTTGGGCGTTAGGATTTCAACATCTGAATTTTGATAGGACACAAACAATCAGACAATAGCATCTCTGAAAAAAGAAACCTCCTTATTTACTGAGTCAATTCCCACTGAATAAAACAATTCCAACAGTATCATCTCAGGAATGTAGGTATCATAGATTGATGTCTTGATGAGAAAATTAACAAGCAAGGAATAGTGATCAATCGTTTTCTAACTTCCCGTCTATAAAATATATATTAGCTACTTGATAAAATCACCTAAGGCCGTAAAAAGGAGCAAAAAAGGAACCATATTTATTGAGTCACAAAAGACTTTTTTAAAATCTAGTAGTATCACTCTTGAGAATTGCTATAGGAAGAGGGGAAATACCTAAAGGAAAAGCTATATATACAAAGACATTCATTACAATGCCGTTTATACAGTGAAACGTTGAAAATAACCTACAAATCCAACAATAGGGGAATTGTTAAATGAACTGTGGTATATCAACCAGATGGTATATTATGTAACTTGTAAAATATATTTCTAAACACTAGATAAAGATAAAAAGTTCACAGTATACTAAATTTAAAAAGAAAAATGTCTGTACTATGCAAAAATACCATATGCATATAAGCAAAGTGTGGAAGGGAGCATTGAAATAACAACTATTCATTTGTAAGGGTGACGGAATTATAAGTGGGTTTTTCTTTTCATTTTTTAAATTTCCAGTAGATTTTAAGTAGAGCTTGGCATTACCCTAAACTGACCGTCTTTTATCCAAACAACAGCAAAAAACAAGACATTTACACACTCTGGGGAATCAGTATTTTTTTTAATCCATTGTGTGAAAGTTCTTGTAATTGATCTTGTCATTCAATTCAATGTCTGCCACATTTACAGATCTCTTTTGTTTCAAGGTAATGCAGATAAATGAGGCTCATGTTAGACTATTGACATTATCTTGGCACCTGTGCACATCAGCACTTTGGGTGTTTGATTAACACATAAGCTGGGCTTGAGGAAGTTAAGAACTTGGTGTTAAGAAGTCATCTCTCCTTTCTAATTTCCATGGCAGCATAGAAAGAGCACTGGGCTCAGAACTGAGAGACCTGGAATCTATTCAGTCCTGGTTCTATAGCACGCTAGTTGTATGAATCACTTAGCACCTGTGAGTTTTGTTGCTTATCCCTGACAGAATACAGAGGGATCTCAGTCTCACTCACCTCCCAGGGCTATGGTGAGGCATAAACTCACTGAGAGGCAAATATGTGCTATGCAGAGCTTTAGGCTGGGACAACCAAGACAGAAATAGCTTTTCAGGTGTTGCAAAAATAATATAAACTACCACTTACTCAATACTGTCTATGTGCCAGGCACTGTGATTAGTACTTTACATGCATAATTCACTTACTTTTAAAAGATGTGTATTAAGCATCCTATGTAACAAATGCTGGTGCATGCTAAGTACATAGATTATATCAGCAGAGGAAACAATTCCCTGCCCTTTTGGAGCCGACATTCTTCTGGAGCAAGACAATGAATAGCAAACATAATTATAGTGTGTAAGAAAATTGTGGGGAAAAAATAAAAGTAGAGTAAAGAAAGTTCTGAGGACAGGAATGGGACAGGAAAATTTTTAAATAGGGTGGTCTGGAGGAGCAAAGTCTTGGAGGAGAAAGGAATTGGTCATGCAGATATCTGGGGGAAGAACGCCTCAGGCAGAGGGAATGAGTCCAGGGCAAACAACTAAAGGTTGGAGTATTCTTGAAATGTTTGTCAAAAATTGATGATGTTTTTGTGTCTGGAACAGAGTGAAGAAGAGAGAGTAGGCCAGGTGCGGTGGCTCACACCTGTAATTCCAGCATTTTGGGAGGCCAAAGCGGGTGGATCATGAGGTCAGGAGATCAAGACCATCCTGGCTAACATGGTGAAACCCCGTCTCTACCAAAAATAAAAAAAAAAATTAGCCAGGTGAGGTGGCAGGCGCCTATAGTCCCAGCTACTCGGGAGGCTGAGGCAGGAGAATGGCGTGAACCCAGGAGGCGGAGCTTGCAGTGAGCTGAGATCCGGCTACTGCACTCCAGCCTGGGCAACAGAGCAAGACTCTGTCTCAAAAAAAAAAAAAAAAAAAAGAAGAGAGAGTAATCAGGAATGAGGTCAGAGATGTAACAGTAAATCTGATTGTACAGGACTTTGTAAACACCATTTTGGTTTGTATTCTGAGAAAAATGGGGAGCTGTTGGAGAGTTTGATCAGAGAGGTGACATCATCTCGCCTGCTTTTTAATACAATCACTCTGGTTAATGTGTTGAGAACAAACCATGGTGGGGCTAGCGTAGAAGCAGGGAAATCAGTTTGGAAGCCATGACAAAAATAACAACAATGGCTTGAACCAAGAGGGCAGCAGAGGAGTTGGTAAGAAGTGGTTGGATTCTGTGTTTATTTTGAAAGTAAAGCCAACAGAATTTGCCAATGGGTTGAATATGGGACATAGGGGAAAAAGATGATTCAAAGATGATTGTAAGACTTCTGGCCTGAGAAGTTGGAAAGATAGAGTTGCTGTCACTTGATGTGAGGAAGACTGAGAACAGAATTGTCTGTCTTGATAATCCTCACCACAAACCTATGAAACAGGTAATGTTATCTGCACTTCACAGATGAGGAAACTGTTGCTTGCATGGTTAAGTGACTTATCCAAAGTCACACCTTTTCAGATGTAGAGCCAGGATGTAAGCCCTGATCTATCTGACACCAAAGTCTAAGCACTTAAACACTGCACATTGCTGACCTATAAAGTGAAAGTCAGGAGCAGCCAAGTTTTCCTGTTAGTGGCCACATGATCAAAATTTCATGTATGTGTAGGCATATGAATATTTTGCACCTTCATGGTGCCCATTTCATGATGTAACTCTCAGGATTATACATGAGTCATGTTTAGCTTCAAATACTGTATAATGACGAATGGATCTCAACATGCTGGCCTGACACCTGGCCGTAGTTGTTTTATAGCTAGTTCCCAGCAGGATCATCTAGGGTGCCTTTTTAAAATGTAGATTCTAAGCCACATCCTTTACCTACAGAAATAGAATCTCCTCGGGTGGATTCAGGAATCTGTATTTTTAGAATTGATTCAGAGAGAGTTAAACAACTAGGGATTGCAAACTTCTGAATTAAGCAAAAACAGTAGAAAACAGGTGGTTGGGGCCTCTTGGCCAGTCGGGTTAGACATTCTGGGTGCACTTAAAGAGTGTCACTACTCAAAGTATGTCCCCTGGGTGGTGGCAGCAGCAGCACCTGGGAGCTTGTTAGAAATGCAGAATCTCAAGCCCCACCCCAGACCTACTGGATCTGGACCTGCATTTTAACAAGGGCTTCAGCTGCTTTGTAGGCACATCGAAGATTGAAAAGCACTAGAACATGCTTAACAACAAGTCACAAAGCGATCCAACCCTGGGGTCAGGTGGGTTGCAAATTGCTCATTGGCCATTTGTTAGACAGTTGACACATATGTACAACTCAGTTGGTACTAGACCGGGTGCTTATATACGTTATCTTACTTAATCATCCTAGAAACCCTTCATGGTAGGTACTATTATCCTTATTTTATAGGTGAGAAATCCAAGGCTCAAAAAGTTATAGTAACTCACCAAAGGCCGTTCAGCTCTTAATAAGCAGAGCTGGGATTTGAACCCGAAATTGTCTCTCCAAAGCACAAGCTCATTCCACTACAGCATATTGCTTAAAATGAAGAGCAAATCAAAGGCGCAGCCAAATTTAGGAAAACTCATATGGGCAATCAGGTGAAAAATGGAGTTTGCTGTCCAAGAATGTCTGTAGTGGGATTCAGAACAACATGTCACTGAATCAGGCTTGTTCCTCCAAGCCTTAATCACATTAGATACCTGCCATTTCATTTTTACAAGACAGCAGGTTCGGCCACTCTCTATTGCACACATAGTGTGGCATCTGGCATCTGGCTGGCTCTTGGGATGGCGTAGCCTGTGTTCTACATTAGGTGGGAGGCACCCTGTGCTATTTGTAGCAGTTACAACCCTGTAATGAGTAAAATATTCCCTTGGAGTAAACCGTTCACCCATGTGCAGTAAACAGAACTGGAGCAGCTGCTGCAGGGTATGCCAAACAGTGCCATTTATGTACCATCAGGTTCCCTAGAATTTTGCAGGTAGCAATAATAATCATAGCAAACTCTTGTAAAGTGCCTTGGAGTCTGCAAAGAGCATTGACATTTATTGTTTTATTTGATCTTTACAGAAGCCCCAAGAGTGAGATATTTTACTGATGAGAAAACAGATTCAGAAAGAGTGATGGTTTATCCAAGACCACACAGCTAGCAAGTGGCCAAGCATATACCCAAACCCAAAATCTGATTTTTAAATCCTGTGGTGTGTAGCCCAAGACAATGAGAATGAAATGACTTAAGAGTTGAGCTCCAGGCCAGGCGCGGTGTCTCACGCCTGTAATCCCAGCACTTTGGGAGGCTGAGGCAGGCGGATCATGAGGTCAGGAGATCAAGACTATCCTGGCTAACACGGGGAAACCCTGTCTCTACTAAAAATACAAAAAAATTAGCCAGGCATGGTGGCAGGTGCCTGTAGTCCCAGCTACTCTGGAGGCTGAGGCAGGAGAATGGTGTGAACCCGGGAAGCAGAGCTTGCAGAGAGCCAAGATTGTGCCACTGCTCTCCAGCCTGGGCAACAGAGCGAGACTCCATCTCAAAAAAAAAAAAAAAAAAAGAGTTGAGCTGCAAAGTTGTGAGAATCAGGGATAATTTGTGGCCCAGTGGAGGGAATTTAGTACTTCTGAACCAGAATATGCATGTGATTTTTTAAGAGAAGACAAACCATTGGTTTCCAATGACCAGGGACAACCCTTTCCTCCTCATTCCCTGAAGTCTTTACAATAAACTAGTTCAACTAGAAAGAATAATAATAAAGTTTCCACTGACAACAAGGTTGGTTCACAAACCCCCTAACTAAACTTGGAAGGATTCTCAGGGTTATTTCTTCAACGAAAACGTTCTTTGTTACATAGAAAACTAGGTTTCCCCCTCCCCCAGTCCTCCGGCTTTACCTATAAATGTGTAAAGCAGTTAACAACATCTTTCTACTGAGGCACTTTTTACTACACTATTCAACTCTGCAGCCCAAACACACCTCACTGTACAACTGTACAGGCTCCATGGTACTCCTATGCTTTTACATCATTCTCAACAATTCTTTTCATAGTTAACACCATATACCATTAGCAATGTGAGTTACCATGTACCATGTAAAAGTGGCATTCACTCATGAATGAAAAAGTGGTGTGGGTTCACTCATTCCAGTCTGTTTTGTGCTGCTATTACAGAATACCTGAGCCTGGGTAATTTATTAAAAACAAAAATTGGCTTTCTCACAGTTCTGGAGGCTGGGAAGCCCAGGATCAAGGCACTGGCATCTTGCGAGGGCCTTCTGGTTGTGTCTTCACATTGCAGAAAGGACGGATGGGTTAAAGAGGGATGAACGCTGTATCCTTTCATGGCAGAAGAGCAGAAGAGAGTAAACCTGCTCCTGTAAAGCCTTTTTATAGCAGCATGAATCCATTCATGACAGCCCTCATGACCTAAATACCTCCCATTATGTGCCACCTCCTAACACAGTTGGAGATTAAGTGCCCAACACGTGAATTTGGGGAAACACATAAAGACCATAGTATATGGCATATGTAACAGGGGCCTGAAGAAAACATCAGCAGGAGCAAGTGTATGAGTACACAAAACTAGAACTGGACTGCCTCCAGGGTGGCTGTCATATGTCTCCAAGCCAGGGAAATCTTTAGATGTTTGAATGGTTAGTTTGCATTAAAGGGTATGCCACCAGCACTGTCAAATGGACCTGAATGGACTGTTATGTGGGGACCATCAAGTGATTCCCACTACAGAATGAGTTCTTTGGGTTGACTAAGGACAAAGAGGAAAGCATTCCGGTACTGAACTGGGTACTTGGTGGAATTGTGTTTACATACCCAATCAAGGAGATTTCCCAGAAGCAGTGGAGATAACTGGAAATGCAAGGCTGTAGTCACTCAAAGGTAGCTTGCTCTCCTGGCATGGTTATGCAAGAAAAGAGGGCATCAGGAAATAATTTCAGGCAATATGCTTTGGTCCAGAGAATGTTGAATGACTGGGGAAGCCCCTCCATTTGGACAAGTGGATCACGGCCTTGAATTTGCTCTTGTGTAGTAAAGGAATAAAGAGTCTGTTTCATCCTGAAAGAAGGATAATAGACCTATCTCCACTGATCATTCAGGGGGTAAATAACTTCTTTCATTCTTATTGTAGTTGTTTTGGTCTGCCTGTGCTGCTATAACAAAATCTAAGACTCGGTAATTTTTAAACAATAGAAATATATTTCTCACAGTTCTAGAAGCTGGAAAGTTCAAGATTAAGGCTCTGGCAGGTACTGTGTCTTGTAATAGCCTTGTCCCTGCTTCCAAAGGTGCCTTTAACACTGAGTTTTCACATAGTAGAAGAGACAAAAGGGACAAAAGGGACCTAGCCAGTTTCCTCTAGCCCTTTTATAAGGTTGCTAATCCCATTTATGAGGGCTTCATGAATTAATCACCTCTTAAGACTATCACATTGGCCATTAAGTTTCAACATATGAATTTAGGGAAGGGGGCACATTTGGACAATAGCAATAAACAAAGAGCCCCAAAAGAGTTCTTCTTGAGAGTCCTAGACAGTGGCTTGAAATGCAAACTCATCACTATGTTTGATATACAACTCCTTACCAAATGCAGCCACAGGAAGCCTCATTAACACCCACCGGCTAAGCACTGCCCTAGAATCTGCTGGAGGCAATGGAGAAAATGTTGTAAGCCCCCAAGGGCAGAGAATAGATAGGCCCTTTATAACTTATTAATACATTCGCATACCTCTTCACATGCTGTCTCACTCCTCTCCAACATGTACCTTCTTCAGAGTGTACATGTACTCTGAGCTTGTCCTACACATTTCACACCTTGCTGCAGTGACTTCCTCACCTTGAAATGCTCTCCGTCCTCACTTCTGCCTAATTAAACACTACCTATCCTACAAAGTCTAACTCAAGCCCATCTCTTGCCCTCACCCCTGCCAATTAGGAAGATCATTCCCTGGCTATAAAATTAGAATAACTGAATTGGCTTTACCTACTTCAAAGAACAGTTTTCCTTTTTTTAATACTCACTGAGCACCTACTATGTGCCAGGCCTTCTGTCAGGGACTAAAAATATCACCCTAAATACTCAGACTGTGCCCTCAAGGAGCTTATGTTGGTCATAATCCAATAAGATGAGGAACGCATTTTACAAAAAAGGAAACAGATGTTTATAAATGTTTTGTTGCCTATTCAGGTTCACACAGATAGTTAACAGGATAACCAAACTTCAAATACCTCTTTCTTTTTGTAAACAAAATGCTACCTTCCCATAGCCTAAAGTTTCAGCTTTTCCTCTTCTACTTTCCAGCAGTATGAGGCTCATAGGCGCCTGCCTTTACTTTAGACTTTAATGTAGCTTTATATTTCAGTATACAATCTGATTTGGGCAATAGGCTGGGAGGCGTGGCCAAAATTAGCTAAATAATAAAGGAACAAAATGGCAGGCACTCAACAAGTGCTGGCCATATTGAATTAAATCAAATAGTTTCAATAATTTGGTTTCAGGGAACTTGGAAAGGAAAATTCTAAGAGTTCGACCACTTCAAGTCTCCAGTTGCATCTAATCAGTTCAATTCCATTTAATTCAATTCAATAAGCCTTTATTGGCCATCTATGATGGCAGGGCACTGTGCTAGGATGGATGATACAAGCATGAACCTGCCGGACTAAAGAATAGATAGAACTAATCTTAAGTAAAAGTAACTGCTTCCATACCTGGTGGTTAGATACTGCCTGGTTACATAAACGAATGAATGAATGAATGCTTATGTTACAATTACTACAGTTGCTTTTTGTTTTTCTTTTTCTTTTTTATTTTTATTTATTTATTTATTTTTTGAGACAATCTCATTCTGTCGCCCAGGCTGGAGTGCAGTGGCATGATCTTGGCTCACTTCCACCGCTGCCTCCCAGGTTCAAGCAATTCTCGGGCCTCAGCCTCCTAAGCAGCTGGGATTACAGGCATGAACCACCATTTCCTGGCTAACTTTTTGTATTTTTAATAGAGACAGGGTTTCACCATGTTGGCCAGCCTCATCTCAAACTCCTGGCCTCAAGTGATTCACCCGCCTTCACCTCCCAAAGTGCTGGAATTACAAGCGTGAGCCACCGTGCCTGGCCTTCATTTGCATTTTTAAAAGAACAAGTGTTCTGATCACATAGATTTTTATTTGAATTCTGGCTGCCACTTACCACTGAGTGTGACCTTGAGCAAGTTGTATAACCCCTCTGAGTCTGTTTCCTAATCTATAACAAGGTGATAATACAGCCTATGCCTCTTTTACAAAGAGTCTCTCAAACACTTTAAAGAACCAAAGTTTTGAGAAAGTAAAAGAAAGGTTCATGCTAGCTACAGAATTAAATGACAGATTTTAAATCTCTACTTATTCCTTCCTTCCAGGTCTTTGAGATCTGGTCCTGGGGTCTTGGACTGGGACAGAATACTGTCTCCAAAGCTAACTTGCTTTGTGACTTTGGTCAAATCCTTTCATCTATCCAAGGCTAGTTTTTCATCTATAAAATGGGGAAGTAATAGTAGCTAACTCACAGAATTATTGTGAGGACTAAATAAGATAATATGGGGAAAGCTCCCCTCCCAGTGCCCAGAACAGAGTAGGCACTCAATGAATGATACTTCCCTTCTCTTATACTGTTTCCTCTTTGCTACTCAACCCTAACACAGCTGTTCTTGGTTTAAACTCACTCCGCTCTTTCCAGTAGGCCCTTCCAATCCATATTTAGTAAATGCTCCTGTTTGCACCACAGCAAAAGCTGTGGCAGAAGGATCTTCCTACAATTTGAAGTCCACCACCTTTTAAAACTGGAGGTGCAACCACCCAGTAGCACAGGAACCCCATCTTGGGCCACCTGTTTGCCAGGGAGACAGATCCTGTACCAGCTGCAGGTCATAAAAGAAGAGGCACTACCTAGGGCCCTCTTTAACCCAAAGAGAAACAACACAGCTGTGCCCCGCCTGGCGGAGTTCAGAGTAAATACACAGGCAAACTCCATCTGCTAGGAGAGGGTAAATCTACAGCCAGGTCCCCAGAGGTGCCTGTGGGCTCTGGGTCATGCTGCAGGGAAAGTTGACTCCATTGCTGAACTCACAATGCCACCTGATGGGAACTGTGTGCCACCACAACTACTCTAATCCCAGCACCAAAGCCGTCATAGTCTGGGCGGTGGCGGGGAGCATTACCCCTTTTTAAAAATTATTCAAGAATACATTCCAGTCAGATTTACCCCACTGGGGAGCTGGAGTTTGGGAAGTACAGGGCAAAAGCTTTGCGGTGCGGACCTGAATTTAAATCCTAGAGTTTAAAACCTACTGACCCGGGTAGCCTAGGGCAAGTTACTACTCACGCCTTCAAAATGGGCATAACTGTACTGATCTGGCAAGGTCTGGGACCAAATTAAATCAGTGACTGTATACAGAACATACGAAACTCAGCAAATATTTGTTCGCTTCTTCCCTGACCAGCATGAACCATCAGTGTGAGCTCTTTGTGTAGATAGACTTGTGACCCAAATCAAAGATGGCAATGTTGAAACTAGTCGCTGGGTCCCAATTTTCATAAAGCTTTTCAAGGGTTAAAAGAACACCTCCCATAATACGCCATCCCCTCAGAGGTCCCAGAGATCCAAGTTAAGAACCACTTATTAAGACCCTTTTTGTGCCTTCTAGCTCACTGTGACAGGCCACACAAGAATTCATGTAGCTCGTAAGAGAGGGCTTAAGTGGCAAGGTTCCAGCATAATGATTTTGTGAAGAAAAAGACAGTTTTAAAAAGTGATGCAGACACAGCCCAGGAAACTGCCCCCAGGCACTGGGTGCTAGGTGAGCCCATTGTGACAATGGGTTGAAAACAATCCAAGAGGGAGGAGGATCTGAAATCACAGTGGAGTTTTGGTATCAACATACAGCATAAGGACTAGAAGGAAACTTAAACACTAACTCTCCCAATCCTTCATTTTACACAGGAGTAAACTAAAGCCCCAAGAGGATAGAGCTTTTCAAAGATCACACTGAAATTCGTGGCAGAGCTGGGGACAATACCCAGATCTCTTAAGAGAGTGAAACCTTTTGATACATTAAAAAAAGAAGACATTTGAAGTCAACAGGGAAAAGACAAACTTAGTCAATAAACAGTGTTGGAATAACTGGCTGACCACTTTACAAAAGGAAATTAAGCTAGATCCCTACCTCACTTTCTGTGCCAAAATAAACTCCAGATTAATTAAAAGGTGTAACTATTAATTGTTTAATGATTATTAATTTTATTTTTAATAATTATTAGTTTTATTGTTAATCATTAATTTTACTTTTAAGGAAAGATGTAGAGTAACAGTATAGTGTATACATTTTTTCAAAGTATATATGCTATAAATTTAAATTTTTTTCTTTGAAAAAAATATGAGAAATTGGTGATAGGTAAACCTCTTGAGAGAGGGATGGTAGAATACTGTGTGGGTGAGAAAGAGAGATATTGTTTAATATTTACATTCTATATTGTTTACTTTTAAAAATCTTATGCATGTATAATCTTTTCTTAATTGTGCTAATCTCTGCTAACATAGAGATTTTCTGGGTGTTAGGATAATAGGCGGATTTTGTTTGTTTGTTTTCTTCCTTATCCTTTTCTGTTTTAAACAAATAAATATTATTTCAGGAATTGTTTTTTAATTTGTTTTAAAAAAAATACTAGAGAAATAAAATCACAGAAATACCAGAAAATAATAGGTCAATAATTTTATAGTATTGGAGTGGGAAACACCTTTCTAAGCATGGTATAAACCCCAGAAGTCCTAAAGGAAGTGACTGATAAATCTGACGACATAAAATGTTTATACTCGCACACAAGAAAACAAGTTAAAAGACACAAAGGACTTAGGAGAATATTGGATATACATCTGCTAGACAAAGGGCTAATTTTCTTGCTTATCAAATGAGCTTTTCCAAATCTTAAGGAAAAGCCATACCACCCAATAGAAATGCTAATGTCTCATACATAGATTTTAATATGTTTGATTACGTTCACAATTGAGAAAATACAAATTAAATAGAAATTGGGATAGCACTTTATATCCCTGTCAGTTTGGCAGAATATTTAAAGTTTAATGAAATTCACTGTTGTCAAAGATAAGGGGAAATAGGTACTTGCATACACTGTGGGAGTAAAAATTGGTCCAAGTTTTAAAAGAAGAATTTGGGAACATCTCCTACCCCAATTCAAAGTGCAAATACCAGCATCTTTTTTGTTTCTAAATATACATACTGCTATGGTCTGAATGTGTTCCCCAAAATTCATATGCTGAAACTTAGTCACCATTGTGATAGTATTAACAGGTAGAGCCTTTAGGAAGTGATGAAGTCATGAGAGCAGAGCCCTTGGGATGAGATTAGTCCCCTTATAAAAGGGCTTTGGGAGAATAGGTTTGCTGTCTCCTGTCCTTCTGCCATATGAGGATGCAGCTTTCAAGGTGACATCTTGGAAGCAGAGACCAGGGCCCCCACTAGACACCAAACCCTCTGGTGCCTTGATCCTGGACTTCCTAGCCTCTAGAACTGTCAGGGAAATAAATTTCTGTTTTTACCAAATGGCCTAGTCACAGGTATGTTGTTATAGTGTTGCAGAAACACAAAGGAACTAATACACATGGTCTCATGTGGAGGTCCAGAATCTCTTTCCTGAAGCCCTGTCCCAACTTTCTGAAAGTCCAAGGGCTCCACAGTCAGAAGGTGAGGGTGGGCGCCAGCCCTGCTCACAGCTTCCAGCAAAAAGAGAACTAAAATGGGATGTGTCTGTTCCTCCAGTGTTTCTCATTCACCACAGCTCCAATCAGGTTGAAATCTAGTTCTGGAATGCTCCTCAGATGAATCTTGCCCCACTGCTCCTGTTGCCCTTATGATCCCTATTTCAGTGATTGGCATTCTTCAAAAGCGTGAAATGTCCACTTCCAAGAGTCAGCTCAAGGAAGAGGGCTTCTCATCACACTGGACCTTTGAGGTCAAAACTTAGATTTCTTCATACAGCCACTCCACTTCCATAGACAGGTCTGGAGGCTGCTTCACAGTGGCAGAGGTGCAGGTCCAGAGTCTGCCCTTCACAGGCTGGGAGTGGTGGGTGGTGGGACTTCTGGTACTTGTGGAAACATGGCCTAGGAAGGCTCAGAGGTAGGGGAGGCAGTGTCCCAAGTATGGTAATAGACCTGGTCCCTGCCAGAGTGGTTGGTGTGGGACCCTTTCCAGTGACCTATGGTTCTTTTAAAATCTGTGAGTGTTACAGCCAAACCAGAGCCATTCATCTGACTGTCACAGACTCTGCTGTTCTCTCAGCTCTCTCAGAGCTACTTCCCATGACAGCAAGAGAGTTGTAAGAGGGCTGGGTTCTGGAAATTCATTAGGCCATAGATAAGATAGACAAGGCCATCAACATCCACCCCAAAACCTCTCCTAAACTCTGAATCTCAGGGAGAAAATGAGTGCAGGAAGGAAAGGTGGGAGAGGTAGAACTCCCTGCCTCCAGATGAGCTTCTTACGTCCATTGGCCTAACCCCTCCCCTGAACTTCCCAGTGACTCCATGGCACCTTTCATCCAGGATAGGATCACAGCCTGGTACACATGTGCAGATTTAAGATGTGTCCCTCAACATGTGCCTGTTCAGGGTAGTATCGGTTGGCAGCTGCTTCCATTGAAGAAGAAGAAAATAGATATCCTATGGTAGGGTTCCCTTATACAAGCGATGTGATTTGTAGGTATTTACCTTACAGATGTGCACAAAGATAGCTATTGTGGCATTGTTTGTAAGAGTGAAAAAATGGAAACAACCTAAGTTTCCATAAATATGAGAGTGATTAAATAAGTTATAGTATATGCATCCCATACCGTGCCTTGCAGCATTAAAAGCAATGAGGTAAATTTATGTTTACTGATGTGGAAAGATGTGAAAGATTCTTTAGTATGTGAGAAAAAGCACACTGCAAAGCACTATTAAAATATGTTATTTTATCATTTTAAGAGATTATCTATATTTTTTATTTTGACTCCATTGTGTTACCCTAGAAAAGAGATTATCTATAAAAGTAACAAAGACTATATGCCAGGAGCTGTAAATCCTTTATACATAACTCATCTGATCCTCATAACAACCCTGCGGGGTAGGTGTTCACTTTACACATAGAAAAACCACGGTGTAGGGAGGTTACGTAACTAGGGTAAGCTCATAAAGCTGTAATAGCAGAGACTAAGAGTTATCATTGGAACCCAGGCAGGCTGGCTCCAGATCCTTGCATCTAAGCATCACACTGTTCTGTGTTTTTCTGTGCAGGTGTGTATGCCTACATCTGTCTGGAAAGATACCCAAGAAAACTCTTAATCCTAGTTACCTCCAAGGAACTGAAGGAATGAATGCAAAGAAAACTTTTACCTTCTCACTATATGGCTTTCTGTACTATTTGACTATTTTTATAATGAGCATACATTACCTTTACAATATACATTGTGTGTGTGTGTGTGTGTGTGTGCGCGCGCGCTTAGAGCAAGTCAGTAGACTTGGACTGATGCAATCTTCCACCTTAGGCCTAATCTCACCAATACTCCCTACACTCATATGCTAAAATTCTACTCAGCTTTTATTCATTCATCCATTAACATTTAAGCCCCACTGGGTACCAGGTATGGTCACTGGATGCACTACCCTGTTTAAAACCTTCAGTGACTTCCTATCAGCCATGACCCTCCCCACCCCAAACCCTTGCTACTTCACACTTGAACTATACTTTGGCAATGCCGAACTGTTAGTCATTGCCTGCTCACCAGTGTCTGGTACTAGCTTCCTTTCTGCACCCTCTGCATGGATTGCTCTCATCCAGCCATCCTCTCTCACCCTCTGATGTTGAACCCCTACTCATCATGTAGTGGCTCAGTTGAAGAAGCACCTCAGCCAGGAAGCTTTCCCCAGGTTCCTCACCAACACCCCTCCCCGTCGAAGGTGACTTTGGTGCCCCTCCACCTGCTCCCATACACCCTGCCTGGATCTCAGTCCTAGGGCTTCACTCCTTGTTTTAATTGTGTACTACATGCACTTGTCCTCTTTAACTCCATGATGGTGCTGTGTTCATCTTCGTTTTTCAGGCAACTAGCATAGGACCTAGCATAATGTATATGCCCAAGAATGTTTTGAAACTAATAATAGAGAATATTAAAAATAATAGCTGGTACTTATTAAACCCTATGATATGCAATATACTAATCTTAACTCTTTATATTTATTAGCTCTCAATTAATCCTCACAACAGCCCTGTAATTAGGAATCGGAAGATCCCCTTTTCCAACTGAGGCCATTTTAAAGCACAGAGTGATTAAGTCATTTGCCTAAGTGCACACAGCTGAATAGTAGGGTCACAAATAGGCCCAGGGACGTAACCCCAAACCCTGGACCCAGCCCCTGTGCTACAGTCGCCTCTTGAATGGAGAGCTCAGTATCACCATTCAAACCTTGGTTTTAACTTCTCTCCAGCCTCCCCTGATCACTCTCTAATCTCTGACTTAGAAATGAAGCACCCATGCAGCTTTTATTTTATGAGGCACATACAGGTGCCATTTCCCTGTTCCATCAAAGCTTCCGGAAGAGAAGTCCAGATATTGCTCATTTCTGTTACCCTGGTGAACAGCCCAGAGCTAAAAACCTAGGAGCTAGCACTAAGGTATTTTCTGAAGGAAAGAAGAAAAGGAGTGAGCGAAGGAGGAAACAGTAAGTCTTCCATCTCCCACCCCGTTTGTCACTGCCAACATGTACTCACATGTGTACATGCATATGTGTGTGCGCGCACACACACACAGCCCTTGGATCTCACCTCTTCCAAGTATGTCAGTGTCAGGGGAAAAAACACCTTGAAAATAGCATCTCATCTTCTTTCCTATGGTTCTTTATAAAGAAAATCAAGTGGTACTACTCTCGTTCTGCCGCAATTCCTAGCTGCGTCAAAGCACCTCAAAACTGACACTACAGCGCCACCTTTTGTTCAAAGGCCATTATGCCATCCAAATTGAACCACGCAAACAGGGTGGGGGGTCAGTCTCCTTTGTCCAGTCTAATGAGTGTTAATCACACAAATACAAACACATTGTTTTAAAACCCCAGCCCCTTACAATACCAAGGCATGGCAGGCACGGTGTGCATTGCTTGCAATTCACTTCAGTGAAGGACTTGTTGCCTGCTGCTGGGAGTGCACATGTGGAAAGACTTCGGCTGTTAACAAATTGCCTCTACTACAGAAAGCTGCCTCTCCCAAGGTCACGCCCTCCCCAGAGTGACCCACATAACAACGACTGACTGAGGCGGTAGTGTAGACGCTTGACCATCTTAGCCCAACTCGAGACCTCTGAAGGGCCATTCTGGCTCCAGATCTTCCCACAAGGTGGGCTGGGGCTGATATTGGGCCCGTGTTGTTGCTCAGTTTCTCTCTCTGGCTAATCCTACTTATAGTCTCTCTCTTCATTAGGTGTCAATCCTAAAGGCACAGCTGAATAACCATCTCAGAATCTACTTCTGCAACACCACCTCTGCTGGGGAAAGCATCCCTGTTCATTCTATTGAAGGAGCATTTATTGAGCCTGCATGTATTAAAGAAGCAAACATGTAAGGAACACACATGTGTACCCCCTGAACCTAAAATAAATTTTTTTAAAAAAGAGAAAAAGAAACAGAAGACCAAATTCTGCATTTCTGTAATCTAAAGCCCAAACTAGTCCATATGTAACTCTTAATCCTGTCAGATCAAGACAAGGGTGACTACAATTAAAAAAGGTAAATCAGCTAATATACCAAAACCCTATTTGAATAACAACAGAACCACATAATCTTAGACTGTATCCATGTCATATGACCTGCCATTCATGGGAAAAAGAGGTATGGAAGTTTCCCACTGGATTCAAGGAGTACATTTTGAACACATTTACTTAAGATAGAGAGGGAGAAAACTTTTCTCAAGGCAATATTTCATAACCCTTTCTTGGTTTTAGTTGCTTTTCATCACCACAGCAACTAAGAGCAATTTCAGGTAGGAATCAGCCACTATCAGCACCACCATTTGGGAGAGACCCCAACTAACAAAAGAAGTGTGGCTTTGCCAAGCCCCCAAGAAACAACCATAGCAGAGTGCACTCTAATAAGAAACCGATAAGTAAAGTAGAAGGAGCTGGTTTTGTTACACTCTAAACAGGTCACTCGCCTCTCTAGGCCTTCTTCATTTGCAACAGGAGATATAATAGTAGCCATTTGATGGCCTGTGTGTCTCGGATGCTATGCTTGGGCTTTACTTTACACTTCACCTTACTTCTCTCAACTACTTAACAGGGCAGTTATCATTTATTCTCCTTTTACAAATGAGGAAGTGGAGGTTCAGAGAGGTTAAGTAACCTGCCCAAGGTCCCTCTGCTGGGAAGTGGCAGAGCTTGTATTTGATCCTAGGCTTATGGAACTCCATAGGCCAGCCTCTTCACACATTGCCATCTCTTAATTCCACCTCACAAGTTTCCCAAAAGGGCACATGTGAAAGCCCCTCCTAGCTCAGTGCCTGCACATCGGAGACACTCAATAAATGGAAGAAGAGATTGAAGGTAAATTGGAGTAGTAACTGCTCAATGCAAACTTGCCCAATGAAAACTTGAACAACCCAGCCCACTGCCATCACATAGTCAAGTCATCAGTAAGAATGGTTACCCTAAACTGAATGTGGAAAAGGCAGTACATGCTCTCTTACCCAGGACGCCTCTCAAAAAGATTTTATCCAGGAGGCAGTTTTAGGTGCTAGCTGGGAATTGTTCCCCTGTGTCTCCAGCTCTTCAATTCAATGATCACCCTTGCTTTCTTCACCCCAGGCGAGAGGTTTATAGGTCTTCATGCATTTTGTCACACCCTTTTGCTCCTGTGATTGGTGCTTTTAGAATAAATGATCTGTCTTTTAGCCACTAATCGCCTGAGTTTCAGGAATCTTTTCTGCGGTCTCAGGAAAGTCAATGAGTCATGCCTCATCCCCCTGTCAATCTTTTTCCAAAGCAAAACTGAAGCAGTGAAGCCCAGAACAATAGTACTTTATTGACAAGTTTATCTAACCAAGATAATGAAGCTTCTCTTAACTGACCTATGAAATAAGAATAGTGAATGGAATAATATTAATAGACCGTATCTAGCATATTTGATACCTGGTGGGGATCATTCTTAATACCTCCCTCCTCAATAAAATAAATTTATTTTCAGTAATAACCATGAAATAAAGCAAATAATAAATTAAATTCTAGAGGGTATTTAATGGATAATCAGACAAGGTAAGCAAGCAGTGAAATTTTTTATACTGTGAGTATTATTCATGATAATAAAAATAAAAACTGAAAAAAATGTTAAAGTAGAAAAGGAAAGAAATAATACGTTAACATTTTTTGATTACATTCACTACCTATTTTTTAAGGAGGGAGTAGTAAACAAATTAAGAAATGCTTCCGAGAGAAGCAGTGTTCTAAGAATGATTTGCATAGAGAATGATAGAATTGAAATAACTCAAGTTCTGTTTCTTCACATTTAAATCATTGTGCTATCAATATTTATTTTGAAACTACTGTTTAAATGCATAAACATATAGTACCACAGGGACTGGGGACACAGGGAACTGTGCCCAAAAGGAGCTGGAACAATTCCACACGATTATGAATGTACCCTTCAAACACACATATGTAGCTGAGTCTACGCGTGTCAGAGGCTGCCTGAATAACTGGGAGGTCTCCAGCTTAACTTCTATGTAAATTACAAATTTTAATAAAAGATAAATAACAAAAACATGTTAGTATAAAACAAATATGTCTGCATATATTAATGCACTCACATGTTTATTGCAGCTCATGTGCTATTCATAATAGCAAAGATATAGAATCAACCTGTGTCCATCAATGGATGTTTAGATAAAGAAAATGTAGTATAGATGCACAATGGAATACAGTTCGGCCATATAAAAAGAATGAAATCGTGTCTTGCAGCAACATGGATGGAACTAGATGCCATTATCTTAAGTGAAACAAGTCAGACACAGAAAGACAAATACCACATCTACTTACTTATAAGTGGGAGCTAAATAATGTGTACACATAGATGTAGAGTGTGAGATGATAGACATTGGAGACTTAGAAGGGTGAAAGAGTGGAAGGGGAATGGAATATGAGAAATTAATTGATGAGTACAATGTATGTTATTGTGGTGATGGAGACACTAAAAACCCAGACTTCACCACTACATGACATATCCATATAACAAAATTACACCTGTATCTCATAAATTCACACGTCAAAAAGAATTATTCAAATGCCACAGTACCTATGGTAAGTCTTTTTTTTTTTTTTTTTTTTTAGAGATAGGTATTTGTAATTGACATTGTACAGAATTGCTCATTTATGGTGATAATAAAAGTCAGATCAATTTCTAGACAGCTTTATTACTGTTTCTGAATTCCATACAGAAAACCATTCCTTTATTGCTTACACATGCAGTAAACCACTTCCAACATGCACCCTTGGTGCATCACTGTTATGCTGCTATTTTCAGACTCCTGCTTTGTGCCATAGACTGGGCTGCAAACTTGAAATACATTATCCGATTTAACCCTCACAGCAATCCTGTTAAATGAGTGCATATACTCAGGACATTGCCAACCACACACTAAGGCCTCAATAAATGTTAGTTATCATTATCATAATTGTGAGGCAGTTTCTCTGTGCATTGTTTACCACTTCAGCCCACTTCATCTTGGGCTGCACTTGTACTACTTGCCTGAGTTCAGCAAGACAAAACACTCACATCTACAAGTTACATGAGGGGACAGCAAGGGACCATAGAAACCTAGGATTCATTTCCTAACCCTTGTTCCTCAAGGCTCAGGAAATCTGCCTGGGGTGGATGGAGTCTCATCTGCACGTGCTCCACATCCACCACAGCTGAGGAAGCCCAGAAAGCAGTTTGCCCTGGGTTTTGCACCCCAGGCATAACGTGATTCTCTGGGCTAATGTGTTGAAGGACAGCCTGTTCTAGGCAGGACTAGAACAGAGCCTGGGCTTTTCCAGCCAGTTTCTCCTTATTTTAGGATGTTACATCCCCTGCACATCCACAACTATTCTTGAGAACTTCATGCAAGAAAGGAGGTTAAACTAGGTCGGTTCAAGGCCAACCGGAGAAATGACCTACAGGCATCATCAATATCATCAATCCCACTTAACCCTTTAACACTGAGGCAGAGAGAGGCTAAGTTACTTACCCAGTGTGATCCAGCTACTGAGAAACAGAATCAAAATTTGACCTGACTTCAAAAGTGAGTTCTATCCGCAATGCCATTTGTCTAAACATTTGCACACCAAATACTGTGTAGCAAAAAAAGAAGCTGCCTACTTGGAAGTGATTCAGTAGGTCCCAAAAGCTTCTGTCTGCAATTAACTCTCTCAAGCTAGCCTTTCATAATACCTGAAATTCAGTCATTCACCTCTCTTCAGTTTTAAGTAACATTCACAGCATTTATTACAGATCAAAATTAAATATTTCTGTGATCATTGGATTAATGAGTGTCCCCTGTAGGCTGACAGCTGCATGAGAGTGGGTGGGGACCATATCTGATGCTCCCAGAGCATCCCCAGGACCTAGCGTAGGTGCCAGAATATCACAACATCAAAAATGCATATGGGTGCAAATGAAAGAGTGGTGACTGAAGGAGTCACCCAGCTCCCTGCCTCCTTGGCCCCTATGAGTTTAGCTGTCTTCTTTCTGCCTATATTCCCACCATCTAAGCTGTAAGCTCTATAAAAATAGGGACTATGTTTTGAAGACTGTTGTATCCCCTAGCATGTGGCACAATTTTGAACACATTGTAGGTATATAATAAATACTTGGATGATACGTACAAATATATGTATAAGAAATAAAATATTCTGAACTTGAGTCTCAATTCTTTCTTATCTAGGAGTCCTTAGACAAGTGACTTAAACTTTTTGAACCCAGTTTACTCATCTATACAATAGTGATAGTAATACTTTATTGTAAAGTTGCTTTAAGAATTAATGATATAAGAATTCCTAGAATTGGCTGGATGAGGTGGCTCATGCCTGTAATCCTAGCACTTTGGGAGGCCCAGGTGAGCAGATGGTTTGAGCCCGGGAGTTCGAGACCAGCCTGAGCAACACAGCAAAACCTCGTCTCTGCAAAAAATATAAAAATTAGTCAGGCATGGTGGCATGTACCTGTAGTCCTAGCAACTTGGGAAGCTGATGTGGGAGGATCACTTGTACCCAGGAGGTCAAAGCTGTAGTGAGCTGCAGCTGTTAGACCTTAAAAAAAAATAAAATAAAATAAAAATAAAAATAAAAATAAAAAAATTCCTAGCACCTAGTAAGAACCCAACAAATGACAAGTGTTTATTTTTCTCTGCCCTGTTCAGCTGTAGTCAGAGAGGACCCTCAAACGACAGGTTTAAACACTACCAGTTCCTAAGTTAAACCTGAGAAACTTGGCAGCGACCCTCTCCCCTCCTGCAAGTAGGCTCTGAAGTTACTCTTGCCTCCTTATGCCTGGCACCTGGTGTGCTGGGTGAGTCCTGGACCCAGACCACTAAGGTGACAACCACCCTATGCCGTACTTCAAATCCACATTTTGTCTTGTTTTATGCGCCCTTGCTGATTCCTGTTTTCTGTTGATTCTGACTAAAGTTTCTGCTCTACTCTGCCCTGTGTGTGTTTCCCGACACACCCACTAAAATGAGAATCCATTTAACAAACTTTGTTCAAGTTGCCAGAGTGGGATAGAAAGATGGATAATGTGCACACCTGTCATTGGGAAGCTCACAAACTAGTGGAGTCGCCCACATACACGGAAAAATTACAACTCAGAATGCTAAGGACAATGGCACAGGGACACAAAGACTCCTGAGAAACCCGAGCATGGGGTGACCATGGCCTTCTTACCCTCTCTACTCTGTGAACTCTGTGTTGTAAGCATACTCAAGCCTTGGGAGGGGCTGTGAATCACTCATTTTGATGAAAAATAAATTTTTAAATGGGGATCCAAGCCAAAAAGGGGCCTCCTAATCCCATCACGTGGAACATGGCACAAGGGTTAACATACTGGCACAGCTCAAGACTTTCTGCCCACAATCCCCACCTGTCACCCTCTCAAAGAGGAGGAAGAGCTCCCAAATGGGCACAAGGGCATAATGGAGACTTTAGGACATAAAATTAGGCCACCAGGCTAAGAGATTGTGTCTGAAGGCACTGCATAAGTCCTTTCTTGGCCTCTTCTGCACCTCTTTATGTTCTGAGTTGTATCTATCTATCCATCTACCTCTAGTTCCATTCCTATCAGTTTTCCAGGCAGCTGGTATGATATGAAGGCCCTGTGTCTGATATAGCTTAGGTCCTTCCAAGACGGCAACATGGCAGGGGCAAGAAGGAAGGAAGCACAAAGCAAGCTGCTCAGATTGGCCTCTAGTCTGGGTTAAAAAAAAATGACCTCAACACTTACTGGTGTTTCAGCCCAACGGCAGTAACACCCACCAAGAAATGTAGGGACAACAGCCCATGTGGTAACTAAGACTGCCCCTTCACTTTCCAGAACATAGGAGTGAATACAGTCACAGCAAGCAATGTCTGAGATTCAAATCCTGGCCACCTTCTCCTCAGAGGAAAAGAAATCATCTAGATCTACCAGCCCTTGGAGATCTAGGCCAGTGACTTCAATGCCAAGAGCTGCAAAATCACAAAGCCCTTGAGTATGAGGAAGTGAGAGGTGGGTATTTTTCTCCTCATCTCCTCTGTGTTCTAGATACCTGCTTTTGCACATCTCTCTCTGGTTTCCACCATTTTCTCCAGATGTGAACCTTTTCTCTCCTTTAAGCTCTACAAGAATGCCTCCCACCACGTGTGCATATGTAAGCTGATTACCTCAGCGGAAGATTTCACTCACAGAAGCAGCTTCCAGTAGGAATCATCTCTCACCCTTCCTCAGGCTCTGCACCGGGGGCCTTCCTGACCCTTTGCCTGCGTGCTTCCAGCTTCTCCAGTTCAAACTTCTCCCTCTTGTCTTCTTTGCTCCTTACCTCATCCTGCCAATTGTTCCCACCTCCCCAATCCCAGAACTCCATATTTTTCTGCCCCAGTTGTTAAGCCATTTTTACATTGCTATAAAGAAATACTTAAGGCTGAGTAATTTAGAGAAAAGAGGTTTAATTGGCTCATGGTTCTGCAGGCTATTCAAGCATGGCACTAACATCTGCCTCAGGAAGCTTTTACTCATGGCTGATGCAGAAACAGATACATCATATGGCAAGAGCGGGAGCAAGAGAGGAGATGCAGGAGGTCCCAGACTCTTTTAAACAACCAGATCTTGGGTGAAGAAACTGAGTGAGAACTCACTTATCATCAAGGAGTTGGTGCTAAGCCATTCGTGAGGGATCCACCCCCATGATCCAATCACCCCCCACCAGGCCCCACTTCCAACAGTGGGAATCACATTTCAACATGAGATTTGGAGAGGACAAACATCCAAACCATATCACCCTACAGCCCTACCTCCAAAACTATAGCACCAAAATCAACAAGCCACTAAAAGAACAAAGGTCTTGCCATCTAATGTAACCTGCCCTCTTTAGAGGTATATGTGAATATATAGGTAGCAGAATAATTTCTGTGGGCACATTTAATAAACAGCACTCCTCCTTGGATGCAGCACTCTGAAATTCTACTTTGACACATTTCATTTCACCAGCCTTGAGGTTATTGTAGTTACCCCTCCCTCCTTGCGTGTCCAGACACTGCCATTTAAGTCTCCAATATTTATACATAATATATTCCTCATTCCTCATTTGAAGGATACAAAAGTCTCAATTAACTTCAATTCAACATTTATAGTGTGAGGTACTATAAAGGAAGAGGCAGAAAATATTAAGCAAAATCTTTGCTCTCAAAGAACTTGCTTTCTAACAAGAGACAGGCAAATGCCCAAATGGACGGGAAATGATTTGCTTTCATTTCCATGTGCATGTTACTACAGTCTAGTCCCTTTGCTAGACGCAGTACTGAAGTCTGTTTTATGTCTTTCCTTACTAGTCCCCGTGATTCATTTTCTCTCTCTCTCTCTCTCAACATGAGAGTAGCTACCTTGAGGCCATCTGAAATAAAAGACTTGAGTGGGAAAATAACACCCTAATTTAGTATTTGCTTAATTCCCTTTGTTTATTGAAGAAATCTTTATGTGCCTTATAATGTTAACTTTCTCAGTTGTATCTTATTTTGTTGCACAGAACAGATACTCTTCCATGGACCTCTGAACTGCTATAAGAGCAAAAAATAAACTTCTATCTGTGTTGAACCATTAGATGCATGAATCCTTTTGTTACCATAATCTAGCCTACACAAACTAATTTTAAAATTGATTGTAATACAAGACAGAGTGAAGTAAATGCTCGGCAGAGGTTTAGGTCATGTGCTTAGAAGAGCACAGATGAAATTGTGACGTTTTCTACAATTCATATCTGATACTCATTATCTAGCATATCCGAATTTATCCTCGCAATAACACTGTTTATAATATTTTATCTTTCTCTCTCTCTCTCTTTTTTTTTTTTTTTTTTTTTTTTTTTTGAGATAGGGTTTCACTCTGTCACCCAGGCTGCAGTGCAGTGGCACAATCTCGGCTCACTGCAATCTCCACTTCCCAGGTTCAAGTCATTCTCCTGCCTCAGCCTCCCAAGTAGCTGGGACTACAGGGATTACACACCTGGCTAATTTTTGTATTTTTACTAGAGACGGGGTTTCGCCATGTTGGCCAGGCTGGTCTCAAACTCCTGACCTCAGGTGATCCACCTGCCTCGGCCGCCCAAAGTGCTGGGATTACAGGTGTGAGCCACTGTGCCTGGCCTGTTTTATCTCTTTCATATAGCTCAGGAGACTGAGGTTCAGAAAAGCTAAGGAACTTGCACAACACAAAGCTAACTATTGGTGGAAATGGGATACAAATTTAAGTGCCATTTTAAAACCCAGAATCTTTTCACTACACCATATTACCCCTTATAGTGTGCCTTATAGTGGAGGTCAAAGATGATTTGACAGGGAACTGCTATATGAATGGGGCCTGAGATAAGTAGACTTGGTGTCCCACAGCCTAAGATGTCCCACAGACATCCACACTTTTATGCAAATTAAGCTTTGCATGAATGACCCCAAGTTATATCATGGTGGCTACAAATATGGTAACAAAACTCATTTAATTCATAAAGTCACTTTCTGGGGAGCTAATTAATATTATTGCTTTTAGCAAGAAGGAAGTAAATGCCAGGTAGAGATTCAGGTCAATCTTTGAACAAGAATATTGATTTTTTTTCCTCTTCTTCTAATTACACAAGTCACTGGGATAACGGGTCCATCCACCATCTGTCTGGGTAAATAAAAACTGCCAAAAACCAGGGACTGAAGCTCTTAGCAGAGTGAGGAAGCTCTAGTATCAGCAGTTGGCTTGAGCCTTCTCTCATAGAACATGCCAATTAAATAGGCTAATTAGGCTTCAGTTAGATCGCAGTGGGATTTATTAAAGGAAAATCTCACAAAACATTTTATCCTAGAACATGTATTTGTATAATCCAGAAGAGTGATTTAATTAGGGAATTAAAAGTCCATTGAAGTATATTCCAGAATGGAATTGTTTCTCTGAAAACTACATGGAGATCACAGTCCTGGGGCAAAAATAAAGACATACCAAGCATCCTCTGTCCTACTTTTTAATGGGTAGATGGTTGCAATGATTCATTTCTTAATCATTCTAGCCCAAGCACATACAGCAACTTTTACTGGGTCTTTTCTGCCATGATTAAGCCATATTGATAAATACAGATCTCAATTTATCCTCCTAGTGTTGCAAAACCATCTCATTGGGGACTGAATCCCCTAATATAATCCATGTCCAAGGTCAGCCTTGCACTAGAGTTCTGTGTATCCCCTTCCAGATTGTGAGAGAAGCACAAGCTCTGCCACATAATATTGACACCAACTCAGCACCTGGTATATTGTGTGATAACCCAGAGTTTACAACCGCTCCAGCCTTCTAGTTCTTTGCATGGATCTTGTATTGTCCTAAGCTTCAAACTCTGTTTGTGAGTGAGGATGGGGTCACAGTAACAGTCAAAATCCAAATTCCACACTTTCTCTCTTCTATCTTTATATGTAAACTCAATTCCTGCAAAGTAACTGCAGAGTCTTTCTAGGAATCCCCAGAACATATCTCACCTGTGCTCAGGAACAAAGCCAGGCAACTAGCATGTGAGGTCCACAGCCTCTCTCCTCTTCCCACCCACTGCTTTCTTTCCAAGCAACATAGACCCAGAACCAGTGGGAACTGCATGAGGAGACAAACTGAAAGAAAAGACACTACCAAGTCCTCCTTGCTGGGCCAAGTTTATTCAGCTTGGCATCTTTTTCCCTCAGGATAGAAGTTTTTTAGGAAGTTTCTCAGACCCCCTGAGCAAACAGACTTCTGTTGAGCGAGACCCTCTATGTTAGCAGATAGCTGTGCCTCCTCAGACTAGTTCAGGCTGCTGTTCCTCGGGCTGGAAGTTCATCACAGTATCGTTTGCAGAGACAGGGAGTTGGAGGCAATCTGGGTGTCTACTGGGTAAAACATAGTAGGTGTCTACCTTGGAGTAGAGCAGTCAGAGGTAGTATACAAGGTGAGCACAGAGCAACTCAAATAGGTCTTTAAAATATGGTGATGAACGGTGGAAAGAAAGGATGAAACAAGGTATATAACACAGGACCACTTATATGAATAAAAACACATGTACACAAAACAATATGCATTTTACAAGAATACATACCAAGAAGATACATATTAAACACACACGGTGGGGTGGAGAATGAGGAATGAAAGTGGAATTAATAAATTAATGAACAGATGAATATATATATATATACATACATAAAAGAAAAGAGACTTGCAGAGACCAGTGATGATAATGTACCTTCAAATGATATGATCACTTCAACCCTCTGCATTGAAGTTCCAACCTAAAAAAAGAAGAGAAGGTTTTGTGAATGGAGCATTTGAAGGAGAATGTAAGAGTGGCCAGATGGGTAAGGTGGACAGGTTATAGCATTTGATTTTTCCCAAGGGCAAGGTAGTTTAATACACTGAAGCAAGGCTGAATCCCGTGTCAATGCTGGGGTTCACAAACTCTGGGTTCATCTGAATCACCTGGAGGGCTTGCTAGAAGACAAATTGCAGGGTCCACTCTCGGAATTTCTATGTTAGATCCTGGGTGGGCTCCAAAATTTGCATTTTTATCAAATTCCCTGGTGATACTGATGCTGCTAGTCAGGGATCCTAAAGGCTTTTATCAGTCTTAGACTGGCAAAACTACTCACTTAGTGGGAACTCTCCTCATAGAGTGGGGGCTTCTCTGAATCATAAATTAGGAAAAGCAAGGGAGGTAGTAAGCTTCCTTTGTAATCTTTGAGTATTTTCTCTTCCTATCATAATTTGCTTTAAAACATGTACAAACATCCAGGGTGGGCCCCACCGCATATTGCATTGGATTTAAGTAAGTAAGTGTTTCTATATCCTCAAAAATAAGTAAAAACGGAGGAGTGAAAGAAATACAAAATATCGCTTTGTTATAGCAGAATTTCAGATCTCTATATAATGATCAGAACAGAGAGCAACAATAGGAAAGAGCAAACAGCTTAAAGATGAAACAGGCTAATTTTGTTTTAACCAAGCCTGGTACAGGCAAATCAGTGAGAGAGCAACTTCATCAAAGTAGCCCTCAATATCAAATAATATCAATAACAACAACGTCATTGACTACGTGCCTACTATGCACCAGTCACTGCGAAGTGCTTTGCGTGGATTTAGTCCACCAATAAGGGAAATATCCTTAATATCCCTCTTTTTCAGATGAGGAAACTAAAACTATGGAGGTTAAGCATCTTGTCCAAGTCCATACAGCTGATAAATGAAGGAGTCAGGTTTTGAACATAAGAAATCTGAGCCCACACCCAGTGCTGTCGGAATCACGCTGTCTGATATAATTACCACATTCCATTCTCAGCACCTTTGAAACAATACGTTCTCAATCTCACAGGCCATGGATGCAAAATTCCTTATTTTCCCTTGTGAGTGCCCCAGGCCTAAGATCTAACATCTTCTCAAGGGATAAAGAGAACACAAAATTATGGCTTCTCACCAAAATGTATTTTCCCAGCTCTATCGGTCAGAGTCTTAGCCAAAAATGGATGACATGCTCCAAGGGAGAAACCAAAGAGAGTTTCACACAAAAAATACTACTTACAGATGTATGGGCAGAGGTAAGGGAACCAATGAGGGATGGCGAAGACCCAGGCGCTAGAAACAGCAAGACGCATTTACTACGCCCAGGCATGAGGGAGCCAGGGAAGAAGCAGTGTTAGAGACCCTGGACAGAGCTGGAGCTGCTAAGCTACCAAACAGGAACCACAGCCTGCTGCAGGCAGAATTCCTGAGAATGTCCCCAGGAGTCAAAACCCTGATCCCCACCCTTCGATTGTGATGAGGAATCCTTCCGTCATTGTATTATGCCTTATATCTCACAAATGGCCTTTACAAAAAAGGGAGATTATCCAAGTACATCACTCAAATCACACGAGCACTTAAAAGCAAACAACGTTCTCCAGCTGGTAACAGAAGAGGAAAGCAAGAGGAGATGACAGAAAGATTCGTATTGTGAGACAGACTTGATGTGATGTTTCTGGTCCATTGAAGATGAAGAGAGGGCCACGTGGGAAGGAATGCAGGCAGCTTCCAGAAGCAGTGTGGAGCTTCCTTCCAGCTGACAGCCAACCAACAAATGCAAATCTCAGTCTGACCACCGCAAGAACTGCATTCCTCCAGCCTGAATGAACGTGGAAGTAGATCCCACCTCCATGTGAGCCTCCAGATAAGAACCAGCTCTACAAATACCTTGATTTCAGGCCTCTGAAGCCCGGAGCAGAGAACCCAGTTGAGCCCACCAGGGCTTCTAACCTACAGAACTGTGAACTAATACATGAGTGTTGTTTTAGGCCACTAAATGTGATTTGTTAGGCAGCAATAAAACACCATTGTACAACCAAACAGGACACAACTGTTGCCAGAATTAGAAACCAGTGCCGGGGAGGCAGGGAAATGGGCAAATCAAACTGTGTCTCCTGCCCTCCATCCTCCTGCCAGGGCCACCCGTTGATCAGGACACTGAAGTTCGTCTCCCGAGAAACTTCAGCCTCACTGCGAGCCATGGATATGTTCCAGTCCCAAGAGTAAACTTGGATTTTGTGAACAAGAAGTTTACTCTATTTTAGGGGTGTGCTCAAGAAATGACTACAAAAAGAATACAAAATTGGCTGGGCGCGGTGGCTCAAGCCTGTAATCCCAGCACTTTGGGAGGCCGAGACGGGTGGATCACGAGGTCAGGAAATCAAGACCATCCTGGCTAACACGGTGAAACCCCGTCTCTACTAAAAAATACAAAAATCTAGCCGGGCGAGGTGGCAGGTGCCTGTAGTCCCAGCTACTCAGGAGGCTGAGGCAGGAGAATGGCATAAACCCGGGAGGCAGAGTTTGCAGTGAGCTGAGATCTCGCCACTACACTCCAGCCCGGGCGACAGAGCGAGACTCCGTCTCAAAAAAAAAAAAAAAAAAAAAATACAAAATTAATTACAAAACTAAATACTAGTTTAAAATGAAAATGTAACAAATCTATCAGATGCCATATAAAATCTATCAGATGCCATAAACATCACAAAATTCAAAATACTGAAAAGTAAATACAGTCACGTGTCACTTAACAACAGGCATACATTTTGAGAAATGTGTCTTTAGGTGATTTCGTCATTCTGCAAACATAGAGTGTACTACATAAACCTAGTTGGTATATCCTACTACCTTCCTAGGCCATATGGTCTAAACTTTTGATCCTAGGCAACAAATCTGTACAACATGTTACTATACTGAATACTGTAGGCAATTGTAACAGCATGGTATTTGTATATCTAAACATAGAAAAGTACAGTAAAAATACAACATTATAATCTTATGGGACCACTGTCCTAGATGCAGTCTGACACTAACTGAAGTGTTATGCAGTGCACAATTGTATTTTTATTAATTAACTGCTCTTAAAATGCTTTTTCTCCTGGACTTTTGGCTATGTTGCCTGTAACTGCCTCTTCATATGATGACAATGGTTGTATAATATTTTCAATAGAGAGAATATAAAATTCTCTTACCTTTAGCATGAGTGATTGATTTTTTAAATTATGTGTTTTTCCTTTAGCATGGGTGATTAATAGTTTAAGAAAGTGTTTCTCAGCTTCACAATTTGTAATTGGCTGTGCCATATAAATTTTTAGAATGGTTGTTATATGTGGGAAGAACTCTATCAATTCTTTCATATTTGAACAGTAAGATTTCACTGTATTTCAAATTTTCTTATGCAGTGGCTAGTCTTAAATCATTCTTGAGTTGATTACACTCATTAACTAGTTTGTTGTTGATGTTCTTGCCATAGTGACATATTGTGAGCTTTATAGATACGAATTTTGCACCAAATCAGCAAGAAATTGAAATCATTTCTGATGTGTGCATGTGATTTACTCCTCTTCAGCAAATGGATTACCAAGTAATCCAAGAGCCTACTAATTATTTCTATTTGCAATTTATCTTTTCCTTTAATGAATTACTGTGCTGGGGACGATGTGAAGAATTTTTTGTTACAACTCACTTCTTAAAGTCAGATCTTTTCTTATTTTTATCTCTTATTAATTGCTTTTCTTTAATATTCCATTACTTTTATCTGAATTTTCTCTCTGTTCTTTAATAGCTAAATTTAAAGTGTCAAAGAAGGTCCAAATCAAAAATCCATAATTTCTCATTTTTCTATTAAAACATTCCATAATGTCTTTTGGAAATTCAATTTAAATGCTGTATTCAAGCTTTATCAACTAAGCTATTCCCATGAAAAAAAAACAGAGAAAATATAAAGTATGTTTAAAATTGTATATGCTTTTAAAAATTACCAAGTGTGTCCTGACAGGAATGAAATTCAATTTTGACAAAGCATCAATAAGAACTAAATTCTCTGCTTACAGTTTTACACATCAGAATGGATTAGAAGAAATTTCTATAGACTAGTTTCTGACTCCACACACATTTCAAGCCTTGTTTCTCCCCTCTGCTCACATTTTCCCTGAACCAGGCACCCCGAACAGACTCTATTACAGTACAACCTCTGACCTTGCATCGTGTTTTCACAGCTGCACAGTGGGCATAGTATTATTCCTGGAAATCATTCTTATACCAGAACAGCTAGCAGTAACTCTACATGAAAGAGACAGAAAACCACGACAATGCAACAACTACACTCAGACTAATTGTATTCCCACTCAACTTCCCTTAGCTGGGTCCCCAAAATGTCCATGCTTCCCCAACACCATCCAACACAGAGTAAAATGTGATGGAGGGGAAGTTGACAAGGAAAGAGGCAGTACTCCTGACCAATTTCATGCAGTTGAAAATATCTTACTTTTGCAAATTTCACAAAACATAACCATAAGAACACATTGCCAGGGGACTCCCCTTCCCCCTCCCTCAACCCCCCCCCCCCCCCCGCCCCCGGGCCGCCACTTCCTCACATCCACACCTTGGACCTTGGAAAGGGCCTACGCAAATGAAGATCCCTGAAGCTAGAGCTTCATTGGCTTCATGGTAAATCTGTCTCTGATTTTCATTGTTCACTTGATTAACCACAACTATATTCGTTCAGGTAACCCTAACTGCTATGACAAACTAACAAACACAAAGATGCATAATAACTCAAAGACACTTAGAGGTTTACTTCTTGCTATGAAAAGTCCAAAAGAGGAGTTCCTCATGGACAGGTAGCTCTCCTCCAAGGTGACTTGAAGACCCAGATTCCTTGCATCTTGTGGTTCCATCTTCAACACATGAATTCCAAAACTGCTGTGCTCATCTGCATCACACCACAAAAGGAGAAATGGCTTGGAGATTTCTATGTAGAGAGTTCTAGGGACCAGACTCACAAGTGATGTGTATCACTTCCGCTCACATTCCATTACCTAAGACTCAGTCACAGGCAGGGTGTGGTAATCCCAGCACTTTGGGAGGTGGAGGCGGGAGAATCACTTGAGATCAGGAGTTCAAGACCAGCCTGGCCAATGCGGTGAAACCCTGTCTCTACTAAAAATACGAATAATTAGCCAGGCATGGTGGCGGGTGCCTGTAATCCCAGCTACTCAGGAGGCTGCGGCAGGAGAATCGCTGGAAGCTGGGAGGCGGAGGTTGCAGTGAGCCAAGATTATGACACTGCACACCAGCCTGGGTGACAAGAGTGAGACTCTGTCTCAAAAAAAAAAAAAAAAAAAAAGTCTCAGTCACATGGACACAACTAGCTGCAAGCCAGGAGCTGAGAAAGGAAACCAAGGCTTTGTAGCAGCTCAAGTCTGTAGAGGTTCCCAGTTTTCCTCCAATATCACTCTGAAGTCCAGGGTTACAAGCCTTACATCAATCCTTTTCTGTGGTTGCCAGGGCAGGCACAAATTTAGGAGAGGAAAAAATAAAATCCCTTTTCATTATCTCTATTCCAATGAAGCTACTGGCAAAAGCCAGCGTCGTTTGTATGTGCCACCACTAGATGGCTCTTTAGGCCTTTGGATTCCCCAAGTTTTTGCTCTGAGGTGCTTTCAGTCAAGCAGTTTGAAAGGATTTTCCAGTCATCGGAGCAGAGATATAAATGGCCCTATTCTTCCTAGCCTCACGCAAAGAATGGACCTGGGCCTGCCTCCACTTCGGGAAGATTGGCAACCAAGATAAAAGAGAAGTCAGTGCTGTTAAACAGAGCATGGGGAAGTCCATTGGAAGCAGGGACACTGAGCCCAGAAGGCTTGGCCAGATGAGCAGCTCTGCTCAGAATGCTCAGTGGAATGTAGCCTCACAGTACCTGTTTTCTCATCTGTTAAATGGAGAATACACTGCTACTTTAATTTAATACGGGTGTCCTGCTTTTCCAAGTGCCTTTACAAACACCCTCTACTTTTGTTCCCATAACATCCCAGTGAGGTCAGCATTAGGCATTATGGGTCCCACTTTGCAGATGGGGAACTAAGGGACTAAAATGTCAAATAACTTGCCCAGTAAGGTCATGAGGCAAGTTATCCTTTTCATTGTTTCATGCTTTGCATTTTATAAAACACTGCCAATGCTTTGGCTTCCTCATTCCTCACTACAGCCTATGAAAGCAAGACAAGTATTGCCATCACTATCTTCATTCTGCAGACGGGGAAAAAAAGCTAAAATCTAGTGAGGTTGGAGCAATCTGTTCATCTTGGCAGCATTCATGCTATAACTCTCCTTTCCAGATTTCTCCGTTAAAATTAGCTTTTCAGTCTTAACACCAGTTACTTTTCTGGAACAAAAGGGCCAATTCTCTCCACTTATGGTCACATACAAAGTATAAATATTTAAATTCTTTTTAAATTTAGAAAAGTCTTCTTTTCTCTCTTTTATATTTTCTTTAAACATAAAACCATAATTTTAGCCAATGTCAAGATCAGCTCTGCCTTTTGCATGCTTTCGTTGTACATTTTGTCAACTATGGGAATAAAGAGAATAGAAACATAAAGGCATTGACGGAGACTGAAGAGCAAGCAGGTAAGAGAATGTGTGGCCAGTCCTTGGCACCTCTGCGAGAAGCATCTGGACAGAGCAGTGGCTTCCAACTGCGCTCACCCCAGGCTCAGCTGCATCAGTCACATCTGTGAGTCTGGGACAGTACTGGGCTGTTTTTCAAGCCCTTCTCTTGCCCCAGGAGATTCAGATGCACAGGCAGGACTGAGGACAATTCTGTTCTCCAAAATAAGATGCAGCACTAGAAGTCCACGGTTTGCGCTTCTGTTTGAAACCTGCCTCTTGGCATAAGGAAGATGAAAATCTCACTCAGAGGAAATATCAAAGTGACTTAAAAGTCAGCTACAAGTATTACACACAGAGTCAAATACAGCTAAATAAATAACAGGACTTGGATCTGCCTCAGACTCCAGACGAAACGGAAATAAATTCATAGCTAAAGGGGAGATTTTATTCTCCAACCATTGGATTTTCAGATCCTACTGACATTTACTAAGGCCTTGCACTGGCAAATGCTATGCTGGAGGCTGTTTGTATTTCAGTTCATCTTCACAACCACAATGTGGAAACATCACGTGTCCCCCATTCTAGAGATGAGAACGAACACTGATACTCAGAAATGATGATGTGACTGTCCTATATAGCACTAGTGAGCATCAGCATTGGTTACATCCAGGTCTTAGAAATAACAGTATCTACCAGTACCTGGGAGCCTGCCATATGCCTGGCTCTCAGCAGTAGCTACCTACCTGATTTCTAATTCTCACACCAACCCTGAAAAGCAGGGATTATTGTTATTCCCACTTTCCAGATGAGAAAACTGATGCTTGGAAAGGTATAGTAAGTCTACCAAATGGCATCAGTAAGAAAAGGCAGAAGTGAAATTTAAACCTGTTCAGGCTGGGCCAGTGACCTCTGTGCCAATTCCAGGTCCAAGGTGGCTGTTGTAGCTGTTGCTGTTGTGTTGTTGTTTCACTACCTTTTACTGTCATTCAACTTACTCTCAGCAGTTGGTGTGTAACCTGTAGGAATGGGTAGGAACAAAGGTAAGGTCCTCCCAGCTGAACGGCGGCCCTGCTCAGGAAAAGGATAATAAAGTCATGCTGCAGGGCTTCCTGTTTCCTCATGCCATTGTGTGGACAAGAATGGCTTTTCTTACGATGTTCTGCAGCAACCCATGACCCAGACCTGTGCCAATGTGATTCAGATTCCATCCAAGTTCTGGGCTACTGTTCAAATATGTCCTGAGTTCCTCTGGGCCACTTTATCCCCTGCCACGCATTGAAATCCTGTTGCTATGGGCAAAATTGATTAAGAGATCGGATTCTGAGCAACACTCTGCACCCAGATCTTGGGGGCCCTGGCACTCACATAGCACAAAGCTAACCACCCACCATTGGGCCCTCGGAGGGAGGCCCGATCCCCTCCAGGAGAAGAACCAGACACTCCAAACATGCTGGGAAGATGCACCATTCCTGCCAGGCTGCTGCGAGTCCTTTGTGTGGGGTATTGTTTTGTCTTCTGGGGTAAAGGCTCACTCTGTCATTGCTCCTTTACAAACCAGCTCATCTGAAGGGGCCAGTTAGTCACGGATTCCGGGTCATTGTGGAGGGGTAGGTGGTTTTCAATGCCAGTGGTTCCAGCACCTTTTAAATCCTGAGACGAAAATCCCAGGGCACCCAGAGCTCTTCCTCATTGGATGCAAAAGAGGGGCCAGGAAGTTCAAGGCTCTTTTTCAGCTCTCTACTGAGGCTTCTTATAACTACCATTGAAAGAGGGTCTTTGTATAATGTTGGAGGCTTTACATATGACACCTAACACACCCACAACCCTGTGCCATATCATTATTGCCATCTTGCAAGAGAGGAAGTTAAAGCTCTGGTTTAGTAATTTGCCCAAAGGCATACAGCTAAAAGGAAAAAGCAGCAATTAACAGTAAGCTCTGTCTGACTCCAATGACGCCAAAGATACCCCCAACCTTCAAACCTCTTTTCCAATGTTGCCAGGACCCACCAACAGCAGCCACTACTAGACAGTAGGGAGCTTTCGTTTAGTAAGAAAATTTACCAGCTAGAATCATATAGGCAGGAACAGGAAGTAAATTGTGAACACTGACGGGATCTCCCTTAGAGTCAAGGAGCCCCATGATCAAGGGAAAGGATTTAAAAGAAAAAAACTGATGACCCAAGTATATCGCAGACAAAGAAGAGAAGTGCTGAAGGTGCTGGGTCCCAGAGGCACAGGTGCCAAAACCAGCCCTGACCCAGTGCTCCCAGGGCCTAGCCCCAAAGGAGGAGATCATCTTCCCACAATGCACATGGGGCCTCTGCAGCAAATGGGAGCTGCTGGCACCACCAAGTCTGTTCTGGGTAACCACCAGTTTTCAGTGGTAACTCTCAGGGCCACCACCAGCTTTATAGTGTCTTTGTGCAAATTTGTTTTCAGAAAGCCTTCCCCTTCCTTGGATGCACAGCTTGGTGACACTAGAGCAAGCACGAGCTGGACTCTAGTTTCCACTCATCTCCTTGGCCATGCATGCTTGCACAGTGATGATCTGTACAATCCTCTGGTGCATGACAAACAATGACAGTAGCAGATTTATCAGACACCAGTCCTAGACTCACTTGAATAACAAAGCCAACCTGAATCCCCTGTTTGGACTTCTCTTTTAGACTGGATAAACCTCTAGGGTTATGGCATACACTGAGGAGAGGGGAAGACTGTAGGGAGAGATACCAAGGCTCTATACAAAAAAGGCAGGTAGGTGCTTGAGCAGTTATATGAACGTAAAAGAAACCTAGTCATAGCTGCCCCCAAATTGTTGAGTTGTTTGCACAAGTTATACTACCTCTCCTGTTCCAAGTCCCTGCTCACTGCATGCTATTCTCATTTGCATGCCATCTGTTTAGGTAGATCCTAGGGTCTTTCCTGGTCAGGAGTGAACTGATTATGTTTCTCACCGTATGTTAGCAAGAGGACTTACAGTTTATAAACTGTAATCTCTTCTGAATTTGGACAATGTGAGTCAATCCTCAAGCATTGGATCTGTTTTATGGCACTGACTAAATAAATGCCAGATGGAAAACGGGTTTTAACCTAGGCATATGGTAGTAAATAGAACTGAATTCATGCTCTGAAGGCAAGAGTGCCCTGTTGAATTAACAATGTCTGGCATGACTACAGGAGTAAGGAGTAGTTCCTGCCATACATTTGCCAACCCTGGACCATGTCAAATTTCTGCAAATGCCTATTAGTCCTTTCCCCATAGCACATATGCCCACTCTCTTGTACTTTTATCACACACCATGTCCATTTCCTTGCCCATCTTTCCAATTGTGATATCCCCAGCACTTAGCACCATACCTGGCTTAATAAAAAAGTGTGAAATGAAGGAAAGATAGCATCACTCATTGGAGCATCTCACAGAGTTATGAGCTTCTCCTTGTTCCCCTAGGACCTAATTTATGCCCTGAGTCCAGCACGTATCACACAGTGCTATAATTATATGTTGGTTGTCTCTCTGTCCCACAAAGTTAGGTACCACTCAAAGTTAGGACCTGTATTATGTTCATCTCTGCATCTTCACACCTTATGCATGATGGGCACAAAAGAGAAGCTCTATAAAGTTATTTGAATAAACAATTAAATTAATGTTTTATAAATGAATCCCCTCACCCAGGCAGTTTCCCTCACCAGAAATGCCTCCTCTGTCCAAGTTGTTCACCAAATTCTATGCATTCTTCCAGTCCCTGCTTCCACCAGAGAATGCACTCTGACTTCACATGCCATAACCCAGCAGCCTTGGCCACACAAGCGTGATGGAAATGGCATGTGGGCGCATAGATTATTTAGTTTTGTTGAGAGGTCTTTCCATTAAGATAGGCTGACATTTCTTTATTACTATTTCCTACCTTGAGAAAAATAATGTTAGTTTTATACTGTTGCCAAACAAATAGAACCATGACTCATGTAGCTAATTTTGTGTGTTTTTAACAATGCCAGCAATTTCTGACTTTAACAAATACTCCTGAGAAATGAAAGATGGGGTGGATGTTATAAAGAAACCCAAACAAGACTAAAGATATGATTAAGGCTGGGAGCCTGAAAAGCTAATTAGTCACAAGGTCCTAGAGGCAAGTGGGACTTGGGCCTGTTTTAAGCTGGACTGGAACATGCATTTGCAAAGGGGAGGGGCAGGGGAGGCACTCAGAGTTGTTAGACCCCATGAAAGGGAGTCACATGAGAGGCAGTACTCTAGTTCCAAGGCATGTTTGATTCCCTTGCAGCAGTATCCTGAGTTCACAGTGAATTTGGCAGCAAGAAAGGACAGGATCTTGCCGATAGCAGAGACAACTGTCCATTCATGTGACAACTATTTTAGTTCCTGCATGTCAGACACGAGTAGTCCCTGGGGGTACAATAGTAAACAGGAGGCACACGGTGCCTGCACTCACAAGTTTGAACCCTAGGGAAGAGGAGGGGTTCCAGGCCCCAGCTAAGTAAGCCCAGCATCCCAGGAGAGCTCCAGACTCAGGTGAACCTACCGGAAACCAAGGCAGTAGCTGTGTCATACACAGCTCACGTAAAGGGTGAAGGGGAAAATTGCACCATCTCGAGCACACAGTTGCTTGCCAGCTTTCCCCCGACCACTGCTGGATACCAAGGTGGCCTTTAGACCTACCTCTTAATGAGGAACAGATTCCCCATGCACTGTTAGGACAGGCTCTTACTGGCCAGGTGCTGAGTATTTGCAGCTGAGTGGAGTTGGACGTGATAAGGTTCAACAGTAGCCTCAGAGAGCTTAACAAGTAGCTAGATTCAAACTCTGCCAGATGTGCCTCATTATTACCTAAGCCTGGGCAGGAATGGAATTGCTCATTTGGCTCTCCAGCATTCTTGCTGCCAAGAGTCCACCCCTCAAATTGCTGACAGCTTTTAGAGGTTTTGTTACATCTGTACAGAGCCCCTTTCCCAGTATTCTCTAAAATAAAACAAATGTGATTAAGGTTACAGAGGTCCTTTTTAAGCACAAGAAGCCTTGTGTGGCATAATAAATAGGATTAATTTGTATTTGTGTTGATCGTCACTATATGTTGTATTTTTAATTGCGTAGGACTGCTATAAGAACACAAAAACTGAGTGGCTTAAAATAATATAAATTTGCTGTCTCACAGGTCTAGAGACAAGAAGTCCAAACTCAAGGTGTCAGCAGGACCAACAGTTCTCTGAGAGCTCTAGAGGCAATTCCTTCCTTGGCTTTTCCAGCTTCAGGTGGTTGCCAGCAATCCTGGCCATACCTTGGCTTGTAGATGCATTGCCCCAGTCACATGGCTGTCTTCTCCCTGTGTGTCTTCACACTGTCTTCCCTTTGTGTATGTGTCTAAATTTTCCCTGTTTATAAGGATGCCAATCATATTGGATTATCACCCACCCTAGTGACTTCATTTTAACTTGATTACCTCTGTAAAGACCCCATTTCCAAATAAGGTCATATTGTGAGATACTGGGAGTTAAGACCTCATCTATCTTTTGAGGGGGGCCACAATTCAACCCACAACATTTATTAGAGGTAATAAATGGATCTTGAGCCCTGTGCCAGGAATGTAGCCACATATTCATTCATTCATTCTATCTCTCACTGTCATCACATTCTATGGAAAAATAAATATGATTTTTTTCAACTTAAAATGTTTCTAGGATCATCACCTTTTGAAAGTGGAAAGAAAGATGCCCATGCCATTCATTTAGCAATTAAACTCTCTAGACTCTCTAGTATTTTGTGACATCTCTTAGATTATTTTCTTACAGTTTCTTTCTTTCTTTCTTTTTTTTTTTTTCTTTTTTGAGACAGAGTCTCACTCTGTCACACATGCTGGAGTACAGTGGGATTCACTGCAACCTCCGCCACCCAGGTTCAAGTGATTCTCATGTCTCAGCCTCCCAAGTAGCTGGAATTACAGGCACGTGCCACCACGCCCAGATAATTTTTGCATTTTTAGTAGAGATGGGGTTTCGCCTTGTTGGCCAGGCTGGTCTCAAACTCCTCATCTCAAGTGATCCACCCGCTTCGGCCTCCCAAAGTGCTTTATATTGTTTCTTTACTCCCATATTGACACTGAACATTTCATATATCTGTATCTTAACTGCCCAACTCAATTTTAGATTCACTGAGGGAAGGGCTTCTAGTGGTTCCTCTCACAGAGGAACATTCTGATCACATTTTATGGGCAGAACAAATGATCAAAGCATGTCACCAACATCCTCTATGCTTTCCATAACATGTGCTGCTTCAAGAAAAATAACTCTGCCCTTTGGCTTGATAAAAATATTGGTATGGTTATTTTTGCCATATACATAATTCCTGCTGCAATTAAGGTTCCCACACAAAAAGGGGTCTCTTTGTATAATAGGTCCTTAACAAATGGGAGCATATGATTATATGACCATTTGACATTTGGGGTGAAGCTCAAGTGACAACGTGAGTGGAAAGTCCCTTATTTAATTCTAAAGTTCCGTAAAATTCATCCCGTCATTATGGGTTACACATTACTATTGCCAGATTCCAAAAAGTGATAAGAAAGCAGAGGCAAGTACCTGCCTCCGGTATAGGAGGCAGAGGACTAACAAATGACTACTATAACAGTGTGATTAACTGCTCTCAGAGCCTGGGGTCTTTTAGAACAATAGAAGATTCCAAAGTAAAGGTGCTTAATTGATTCCGGGAGCTTAAAAAAGCAGGTGACACTTGGGCTAAGAATGAGAGGCTCAGTAAAAATTAGCAAGCAGAGAAAGTCAAGGAGTCCATTCCAGGCATAAGTAGAACAGGAGTGAATTTATGAAGGTAGCATGGGTATTGAGCATTAAAGCACCTACAATTACTACAAAATTTCTGGAACACAGGCACTATTAGGAGAGTGGTGCATGAGAAAAAAAGAGGCTGGCAAAAGCCACATTTCTAAGCAAAGTCTTTACCCTAGTCGTAACAGGGAGCCATTGAAGGATTTTAACTAAAGAAGTGAAGACACCAGAATTGCTTTTTAGAAATATTACCTCAGTAGCAATGGGAAGGATGGTTGAGAGGATTGTGAGCCTAGAGACAGGAGGTCATTAGGCAGTCATGGTACTTGATTAGGTGAGGGGTGATGAAGGCCCAAACTAAGGAAGTGGCATTGTAAAGGAGTGGAGGAGACAGATGAGAGTTGCTTAGAACAGTGTCTTTCAAACTGCAGACCCAACCTATCAGTAAGCCATGAAATCAATTTAATGAATAATAGTCAGGTTTTATTAAGAAATAGAACAGAAACTATCAGTGTAACATATAGCTTCTTAGAAAGAATCTGGGCTCTGTAAAAATTTTTCAATTATATATCAAAACATAATTGAATATTAATATAGATTATAATATAATAATATTTCCACTATTCAATATGGGGATGTTTGTCTGAATATTGATTTATATATATATGGTTATTAATATATTGACACATAATGTCCAGTGAAGTTTTTCTGAAGGTCATGGATAAAATATTTAAAACACACTGGCATAGAAGGTAATATGAAATAGGTCTTGGTAACTATTTGAACAGAATGGGACAGGCTAAAAGAGTATGGTGAGGTTGACTGTGGCTAATCAGTCTGTGCATGTGTTCGATTTTGGGCACAAAGTTTGAGGAGTGTATGAGCCCCCAAGAGACTCTATCTAGGAAATAGGCAAGTAATGGGTCTGGGACAGAAGAAAGAAGCCAAGGTTGCAGGTATAGATTTGAGGGTCATCGAAACATTAAGAATAACTAATGCCTTGGGAAAAGACACTAACACCCAGAAAGAATGTATGGAGGGCAAAGAATACAGGACAGAAGTGAGGGAACCCTGGGTCACAACAACGTATAAGGTCACACCAATGAGGAACAAGGCATGGCCAGGAACTTAGGAGGAAAACTAAAAGAAAATGAGATACCAAAACCCAAAGAGGAGAGTTTTAGGAAGACACAGTCCAACTGTTTAAATGTGGCTTAGAAGTAAACAACAAAACTGAAGGCTGAAGACCCCGTGTTTGGTAATTGAAGCTTCCATGAGAGAAATTCCTGGGAAATGGTAGGGCAGAGATGGCATTTGCCTAGAACTAAGGTAACATGGGTATTGAGCATTAAAGCACCTACAATTACTACAAAATTTCTGGAACACAGGTACTATTAGGAGAGTGGTACATGAGAAAAAAGAGGCTGGCAAAAGCCACATTTCTAAGCAAAGTCTTTACCCTAGACGTAACAGGGAGCCATTGAAGGATTTTAACCAAAGAAGTGAAAACACCAGAATTGCTTTTTAGAAATGTTACCTCAGTGAGCAATGGGAAGGATGGTTCCACATAACTAATTTCTTGTTATGTGGAACTTCAATGCTAAAACTGGAACAGTCTCAAGCAAACTGCAATGGTTGGTCACCCTAAGACTCAAAATAGTTAAGGTTTACATAGCAGGTGAGGTAGAAGCAAAACGTGTAGCTTCTTTTTCAGAGAGTTGACTCTTCTGAGAAGATGACAGAGAAATATATAGGGAGGGAAATAGGGCTGAGAGAGCTTTTGTTCTTTCAAAAATTACTCTAAAAGTTTACTTCTAGCATGAGAGAAAAAAGTGGGGAGCAGGGATGAGGCTGAAGATATGGCTAATAAGGAGAAGATGGAGCAACAGCTTGTCCTCATGAGGCAGGAGGGGCAGGATCCTGAGCCATGAGGGCAAGAGAAGGTCCTGCTTGCTGGAGAGAGAAATTGTGTGGAAAAGTGGGGTGGGAAATGGAGGGGTGTCACAACACATGGTCTCCATCTTGTCAGGACCTGGGAGTGAGAGAAGGGATAGGGTGGAGGCTTGAATGGAGATAGGCAAAGGTTTGGGACATGAGAAGGATACAGAAAGACACTAAAACACATTCCAGGTACCAAGGAACACCCAGCTGAGATGGAGGATCATCACTATGAGGCATGCAAGTATAATTACTATTACCAGGTTAGGATACCCAGCCTGTCCAAAGCCATGCAACTACATGCATATTACAGCATATTTCTAGTCTTGAAAAATACCTACCATTGCACTTAAAAAGAATTCTCGGCCAGGCATGATGGCTCATGCCTGCAATCCCAGCACTTTGGGAGGCGGAGGCAGGCAGATCACTTGAGGTCAGGAGTTCAAGACCAGCCAGGCCAACATGGTGAAACCCCGTCTCTACTAAAAATACAAAACTTAGCCGAGCGTGGCAGTGGGTGCCTGTAATCCCAGCTACTCAGGAGGCTGAGGCAGGAGAATTGCTTGAACCTGGGAGGTGGAGGTTGCAGTGAGCTGAGATCACGCCACTGCACTCCAGCCTAGGTGACACAGTGAGACACCTCCTAAAAAAAAAAAAAAGAATCCTCTATGGTCCGGGATGTGGCTAAGCAAGAGATTAAAAAAATTATAACAGGCTTCAGCAGAAATTGATATAACAGAGGAAACAGTAAGTTCAGTCCTTAGCAAAACAATTACTAATGGGCACTACTTACTGTACTACAATAAGTGGCATGTCAGACACATTATGTGCCCAGACTGGAAGGCAAGTGGGGAGGAATAGGGCTACATAGGGGCCTGAGTAACAGGATGGATTGGAACCTTGACATAATGCCAAGCCTTGGCTGTCTGTTACTAAGTACTGCCCCCTTCCTCTTAGAGGATATTTATGTATACCCTATGCCAAATCACAATAATACTTTGTGATAGACTGTTACCCAGTTTTTCCAATGGGTAAACCATGCTTCAAATTTGGTTAAGTTACTGGTTCACTGCTGGTAAATCAGCAGAGATGAGATGCACCTAAGTTGATTTAGCCCCTCCCCTTGGCCTTTCTTATTTGTTACCTGTAACAATGAAGATAATGACAACGAAGCACAGGCCTCTGTAGGAATCAAAGGAAATCATGTATATGAAAGTGCCAGGCACCCCGCAGACACTTTATATATACATTTCTCTAGCACAGTGGTTCTCAACTGGCAGAAATTTTGCCTCCCAGGGAGACACGAGGTCATGGGGATATTTTTCTATTGTCACAACTAAGGCAGTGCTACTGGCTTCAAGTGGGTAGAGGCCAGGGATGCTGCTACACATTCTACAATGCACAGGATAGCTCCCACAGCAAAGAATTATGACACCCAAAATGTCAATAGTACCGAGGTTGAAAAAATCTGCTACTAGCATAATACAGGGAACTGGGAACCACACACATGTACAAAGCACAGAAGAGCCTGGCAAGAAACAGGCAGGTCTTGGGATTAGGACACTTGTATGTCTGGATCTTGGATCCACTACTTGCTGTTGACAAGTTATTTATCTTACCTGAGCCTCAGTTTTCAAATAGGGATAATAAGGATAATAACAGTACTGTATTAGTCTGTTCTCACACTGCTATAATGATACTACCTGAGACTGGGTAATTTATAAATGAAGGAGGTTTAATTGACTCACAGTTCCACATGGCTGGGGAGGCCTCAGGAAACTTACAATCATGGCAGAAGGTGAAGCAGCAGCAAGGCATGTCTTACATGGTGGCAGGAGAGAGAGATAGCAAGGAAGTGCCACACTTTATAACCATCAGATCTCATGAGAACTCCCTCACTGTGTTCTTGTTCATGAGAACAAGAACAGCATGGGGAAACCATCCCCATGATCCAATCACCTCCCACCAGGACCTCCCTGGACATGTGGGGATTAGAATTAGAGATGATATTTGGTTAGGGACACAGAGCCAAACCATATCAAGCACCTACCTCATGGCAATATTAAGAGGCTCAGTGAGTTAGTGCTTAGCTTAAATGCCTGGGATGCCTAAACACACAATGTTGATATTATTATTAATGAAAGGTATAGCAAGCAAAACAGTAGGGGAGAGATAACTTATTTTACTACACTAGGTAAGAAAGGAGAGGAAAATTAAGAAAGAAACATTACAATGACACTATAGTCTTAGTAACAGTCACAGGGTTATTAATGTTTTCCTGCCATGCAAGTGTATCCTGGATTGTATTCACAATAGTTTAGATAAAGTAAATCATTATTAAGTAATATTCTGTTAGCACAATGGAATTAATCACCTTTCACCACTTTGGAAGAGATTCAATAGACATTAGCTTTCTGGAGTTGCAAAAGTTCTTATCATCATTAACAGTACTCCTTGCTCTATTTCCTGTGGTGCCTTCTTAAGAAAGGCTTTATTCAGAAGAAAGTGACTTGGTGATAGCATTTAAAGTTGCATCTACCATTGGTTAATACTCATTTTTTTCCAGAAATTCTTTTCTAAAAATATCACAAGACTTTTGATGTGTGCAACCATGAATCTGGATTTTTACATCTATTGCAGTAACACTCGGTTTTCGACTAACTCACATGCAGGTATTCCTGCAATCAATCCTGGGTGCCTTGAAGCCAAGCAGCTCTCCTTTGCAGCATCATCAGTAGGCAGCCTTTCACTCAGATTTTCTGGGCATTGCTCTCTTCATGCCTTTCTCTCGGCAGGTCTACAGCACCAAGGGTTCCTCTTTTCCCTCCAGCTGCTCACTTCCCATCAGTCTTTCCTCCCCACCCCTTAACCATCCTGATGGTGCCATGTGTCCTCTCTGCCACATTCATGACTGGTAAAAATATTTCTTTTTCCCCAAATCTCCCTCGGACAACAGATCATACTCCTCCCTGCAGAGTCCCTTCAGATTCCATTCATCAAACCTGCTATTCAGGGAATAGAGACTCCTTTGGAAACTTCACATCCTTCTCTGTGTCCTTCCGTGGGGACGGTGTGGGTATAAGGACTGAGGACACACAGCAAGGCAGAAACCAACAGAGGTGGAGGGGGAGCTGTGGAAGGAGAGAAGGAGGGATGGTAAAGAGGGTGTACAACTTGTAAGGGAAAGGGCAATCACCAGGCAAGTAGATAGGCAAAAATAATAATAATAATAATAACCCAGCATGGGACTCACAACTCTGTTTCCATGTGTAGAAACCATTTGTGTACACACAGCAGAACCAATCAAGCACCGCCACAGCCTCAAGACACTTTATTTCCCCCTGAGCTACCCAACCAGCTGTGGAGTAGAAGAACATTACCGTCCTCACCCTCTTAGATCAGGAAACTGATACAAAGAGGTTACAATTTGCCCAATCTCTCCCTCCCAAAGTGGCTGGAAAATGGGGGAAAGACAGGAGAGAAATGGAACCCAGGTTTGCCAAATTTAAGTCTCCTACAACAGAGATGAGCAAGAAAAGCTGGCCGAAAGAAATAGAGCAATGAGAGGCCAGGCAAAGAAAGAAGGAAAGTAAGCACTGGGACTGATAAGGGTGGAAGGAGATAGAAGCAAGAAGCGGGCAGGAAAAAAAAAAAACGTTGAAGTGTGACAGAAGAGAACCCTACCCAAGGACCAGCAAAGGAGGTCAGCAGTGGACCACCGGCCTCCGTCCTCAGCCACAGGCTCACCTAACAAAGCTAAGGGACCAGACGAAAAACCGTCCTGTAAGAAAACACCCAAATCAATAAGTCTCCGCTCCATTCTTTTCAATATAAGCTTTAATTCAAAATGCACTCAAGGAGAGGGAAGGGAGGGACTAGGACACTGTTTAGAAGGGGCAATTACACTAAACACACTGACCTTCGCTGAAAAATAGAAAAGACAGGTGGCTACAGAAGCCAGCTCTTGCCCCTTCTGCCGTCCCCACCCCATACCGTCTTGGTTTCTTGGCTCCTCTGGTCCAGTAAGAACCTACCAACGTGTTTGGTTTTGTTTTAACACGTGAGGTTGTGATTAAACAATCCCCAACTCCTCTTCATCTCTTTTTTCTGAAGTTGCTTTTATTAACTGAATTTTTAAAAATCCGGTTTCATCTCCACGTGTATTTTCCACCGTTCTTTAGATTTAGGAGAAACCCATGGAGGCGCGGCGCTCTCCACATCCGTCTCTAACGGAGGGAAGGGTGCCTCCAAGTCAGTCCCGGTGCGCCCCCTCCTCCCCCGGCGCCCCTTCCCAAACCGCGTCGGGTCTCCAAAGGCTGGAATAAGCGTTGCGGCTGTAGCCCGCGCTGTAATCATAGGACACCTGATGGGGCGGCGGCGGCGGGGGCAGGGCGCAGTCTGGAAAGAAAGGGGAGAAAGAGGCCAAATGGCCCGGCCCGTCCTCCCCACCGGGAGAGTCCGCAGCAGCGGGGTACAGCGGGCGCAAGGGCTCGTTCAAGGTCAAGCCGCCGCGGGGGGCAGTCAGGGGGGGCTTTTTGGTCGGGGGGCAGCCCGGGACGCTCCAGGGCTCGGGGTACAGTAGGTTTCCCACCACTGCGGGCGCCGGGTCAAAGAGGCCGGACTCCAGCTCCGGGGGTCCCCGCAGTACGGAGGCTCCGGCGGGGAACACGTCGAGAGGCTCAGCGGCCAGCAAGACGGCCGCCTCGGTGCCGGCGCCGTAGTCGGGCCCCAGCAGCTCAAAGAACTCCACGGCCTCCGCGCCCTTCTCCAGGTCGCCCAAGCTCACGTCCGGCCCCGACGGGCCACACCCGCCGCCGCCTGCCCGGGACGGCTCCGTGAAGAAGGACGGAGGCAGATTGCGGGCCCGCAGTGGGACCTTCCTGGCCCCTGGGACCGCCGTGGCCCCCGCGGGGCCGGCCGCGTCCCCTCCGGCGCCCCCAGTGCCCGCACCTCCTAGCCCGGCCACCGGTGCAGCCACCGCACCCCCTGCCGGCTCGGCACCCCCGGGGACGTGGCGTAGCGAGTCGAAGAGCGCGGCCAGACTTCGACTTTGCAAGCTGGCGGCCGCCGCGGCCTGAGACGCCTCCCGCCGGGGGACAGCCTTGCCGTGGGCCGGGGCCGCGACTGTCGGGGCGCTAGGGGCGGCCAGTGGCCGTTTGGCGGGCGTGTCAGCGGCGCTCGGGGAGGGCGGGCCGGGGGGCACGGCGCCCATGAGGCCGCTGCAGCGCTTTATCTGCTTCTGCAGGTACTTGCGGTGGTTCACCTTCCGCTTCGACTTGCCCGGCTTGTCCAGCGCCAGCTTGATGTTGCTGGACGCCGAGTCAATGAAGCTGAGTAGATCGCGGGTGGCCTCGCGCACGTCCCCTCCTTCGGCTCCCGACAGCAGCGCGCCCGCCGGAGCCCCGGTCTCATCGTCCTCGAAACAGCAGCCCTTGTCCAGGGCTCCGAAGGCGCCCCCTAGCCCGTCCGGGGAGCCCCCGAAGCCGAAGGGCACGAAAGGGTGCGTGCTGAGGAGCGCCGCCTGCACCGCCATCGCCGCGGCTCCCCGGCTGTCCGCAGCGCTACCCGTGCGCCCCCGCCGGCTCCTGCCCGCCGCCCAGGCCCGGCTCCCGCCCCGGCGCGGCGCGCGCGGCGCAGCCTACCAGCTCCGTGCCTGGCTCGCTGCGCGGCCTCCCAGGGGAGCTCATTAGGTCTTGTAAGCAAGGGGCGGAGGGAGGGAGCGCGCGGCGACCGCCCCGGTGGTGCAGGGGAGGGGCTTACTTAGCCTGGCTTGGAGGGGCGGGGGGTCGCTTTAGTTTTCTAAGCTTTCTCAAGCTCAACGCCTTAACCCCTTCGTTTCCCTTTGCTCCGCGGCGTTTCTTTTGACTCCTCCAACCGCAAGGGGTTAGGAAGAGATGGCTGGTCCCCAAACTCCAGCTCATGCCCGTGAGGCCGCTGCAGGGCTTGATATGTTTCTGCAGGTACTTGCGGTGGTGCCTTTCCTGAGGCAAGAAGGCAGGAGTCTAGAGACGTGGGGTTTCAGTCCAGCTGTGTAACAACACCTACCAGCTTCTGGGCGCTTGCTTCTGCCAGGCGCTGTCCATCTATTATCTCATTTAATCCTTGAACAACAGCCCTGTGAATTACATGTTATCACCGTTCAACAAATGTGGACACTGCGTCTCAGGGAGGTTCAGTGAGTTGGCCAAGGTCAGATCTAGCCCAGTCTGACACCAAAGCCATTCCTAAGCCCCTGACAATGCTTGCGTCCTCTCTTGCCCTTGCCTTTCTCATCTATAAGATGGGGGAGGAAAATGAGTATTTCTTAAAGCTCTAGACCTGATCCTAAGGTTCTAACCTGAGTTTTCCCAGGATTCTCAAGCCCAGTGCTCTTTCTTCTTGACTGTTTGCCACTTGATTGTTATGAGTAACAATTGGCTAACAGTAAATTGAGGCCAGCAGTGGCCCATCTTTTATTAATACATAGCGGGAGGCAATGGAGAAAGGAGTCAATCTGGCTAAGTCCCCTGTTGCTTGAGAACACCGTGTGTGTATAAAACTCTTAGCATGTTAGAACAAAAGACGGATTGGAACCTCTCCCCCACCTGTCATACCATTTAGGTTATCCTGGAATTTTCGTTGCATTTGGAGAATCATCTTGAAGTTCACTTAAAACTAATTTCACCTGGGCAATCCTTTTGGGATAGATAGAGAAAATGAGCAATAAGGTCATTTTCATAAGAAATTCAGAAAAGGGTTGGATTCTGGTCTTAGCCACCACTCAATAACCTCTTGACTTAGGTTGAAATCCTTGCTCTGCTGAGTTCATGGCTTTAGACAAACCAGCGTACTCTCTGTTTAGCTTACTCATGTTAAAAGCAGGTAAAGTTGCCCTCCCCACAGGGCAACTGTGATGTTTAAATGATACATTATTCCATAGCCTGGATGAGTATTCACCCTTACTTCTCTGAAACACAAAAAGGTGACTATATTCCCTTATGTGTCTTCTGGATCATAGGGTGTACATGAGCATTAAGTGAGATCACAGATGCTTCTCGATTTATGATGGAGCAACATCCTGATAAACCCATCATAAGTTGAAAATATTGTAGGTTGAAATGCATGTAATACACTGATCAATCCTTTGTAAAGTTGGAAAATCATAAAGTTGACCCATCATCAGTTGGGGACTGTGTCTATGAAAACACTGTGTGCGTGATAGTGTTCTCTAAATAAGTTACTCTAGTTTAGATGCAGAGCTTGTGTAGGAGAGAAATAGACCATCTCTTTCAAAACTCTTTTCATTAAGCCTCCTTTTGTAGATGCAGTGAAACCATTTTTGAACACCATGAGGGCACAGCCTTACCAAAGAAAAAAGGCCAGATGGGCCATCAGAGACATGCAAATCAAAACCACAGTGAGATACCATCTCACACCAGTTAGAATGGCGATCATTAAAAAATCAGGAAACAACAGGTGCTGGAGAGGATGTGGAGAAATAGGAACACTTTTACACTGTTGGTGGGACTGTAAACTAGTTCACCCGTTGTGGAAGACAGTGTGGCGATTCTTCAAGGATCTAGAACTAGAAATACCATTTGACCCAGCCATCCCATTACTGGGTATATACCCAAAGGATTATAAATCATGCTGCTATAAAGATACATGCACACATATGTTTATTGTGACACTATTCACAATAGCAAAGACTTGGAACCAAACTAAATGTCCATCAATGATAGACTGGATTAAGAAAATGTGGCACATATGCATCATGGAATACTATGCAGCCATAAAAAAGGATGAGTTCATGTCCTTTGTAGGGACATGGATGAAGCTAGAAACCATCATTCTAAGCAAACTATTGCAAGGACAGAAAACCAAACACCGCATGTTCTCACTCATAGGTGGAATTGAACAATGAGAACACTTGGACACAGGGTGGGGAACATCACACACCGGGGCCTGTCGCGGGATGAGGAGGGGGAGGGATAGCTTTAGGAGATATACCTAATGTAAATGACCAGTTAATGGGTGCAGCACACCATGGGTGTAACAAACCTGCATGTTGTGCATGTGTACGCTAGAACTTAAAGTATAATTTAAAAAAAAAAGAAAAAAGGCCAGATGAACATTTTTCATTTAGAAGATGAAGTAGCCACTTCCCAAACCCACATAGCTGAGCCAAACTTTTTATTTTAAATTCGAGTTGGCTCAATTATCATGGACTTTTCATTTGAGTTACACACAACATTTTGTCCTCCATGACTGAACTGTCTGTTTTACTCTTGGTGGCATTCACATTCAGAAAATTGTGCAGACCTGTCACTGATTTGTGCTTCTTACCCTCCAGATGTGGATGTCAGCACTGCCCTTTCCCTTTCCAACAGAGCCATTCCATAGGCTTCTAGGTCTGGCAGCCAATAGCACTAACTGGTTTGTTGTTGTTGTTGTTGTTGTTGTTGTTGTTGTTGTTTCACCTTATGTCAACTGAGCAACTGTCTTACAAGTCCTTGGACACCAATTGCACAGTTTAATTGATATCTTAGTCTGAAAAAAACTCTTAATCACCAGAGTTATCTAAATCCTAAAATCATATTCGCAATAAATGGAATATGAAAAAGTTCATATGTAAAAGTCTTTCTTCATTTCCATTGGAGTTCTGCACATCAAAGTTGATTTGAAGTTAGATGAAGCCAGGGTCAAATTCTGGCCCTGCCTATTGCTATTGAACTGCTTAGACAAGTCAGTTCATCTTCCAAAGTCTCAAGCTCCTTATCTGAAAAAAGGGAATGGTCATAATTGTTCTCAGGGTGAGAATTACATGATGTAACAGGCAAGTAATGCCTCATCTGCGCAATGGAGATAATCTCAACTCCTCAAGGTTGTTGTGAGACAATATATATAAAAGCACCTGACCCAAAATAGCAGTTCAACAAATGTCCATGTTCTTGATTCCTTAGGCCTCACTCATTCCTTACCAACACATTAGCCTATGAAACCAGCATCATCTGTCCTTTCCCTCAGCAAAGTGAGTGACTATTTTCAAATGCAAGAGAGCAGCTATACTTGGGGGTTGTAGAAACTTACAAAAAGACAATGAAATATAGGAGAGAGCATGCTAAAACTGGAGCTGGAGACTGATACTGGAGTCCAGTCCTACCTTTATTATCTGACTGCCTATGGGAAAGTCACTTAACCTTCAGGACCTCGATGTTCCCATCTATAAATGGGGAATAATAATGTATCCTATTTTATAGGGCTGTTGTGAAAATCAATAAGATAATGGAAATTAAAGCTTTTGTAAACCATGGAGCTCTATATACAAATATAAGAAATTCATGGCTTAGAAGTTCTATAACCTGATTCACAAAATCGATCCTTACAAATAAATATCCATCCAGTCACTGATTTTTTTCCAACAGAAAGATATTGACACCCACAATGTGCTCAGCACTATGCTAGTACGGGGGATACAGAGATAAGAAGCCATGATTTCTACCCTTTGGGTGGAAAGACAAACATGCAAACAAACCATTGTAATATAATGTGATACATGTCTCAATGGAAGTAAAAGGACCCTCAAGTGTGCCCACAGGAGTTGGAGAAGCCTGCATAGACATGTAGCATTTGAGCTAAGACTTAAATGATATATCTGACTAAAGCAAACACACAATATCTCTGGCAGAGAGAACAGCCTGGGCAGAGGCATGGCTAAATGAAATCAGTGGTGTTTATGGAAGAATTTAGGCAATAGGGCAACAAAGAGCAGCTTCTGCTTGAAGTAATTCTATACCTGAGACCAAAATAAATCCTTAGAGCTTCCACTGTCCAATGAAATTGTACATATAGACCCAGCCTCAGGGCCTTGGCTGCTTTTTCCCTTGATCTCCTTTCCTTTGGGGAAGAGCTCTATCTGGAATAAAATTGGTTTCAGTAAAGTTAGTGGCCAGCTCTTGCCAAGCCCATCAGTCCCTCCTCCTACTCCCTGAGTGAGCACATTCATTTGAGTGGCTTTAACATCAATACATTTCACTTCCTACAGAGCAGAGGGACCCGGCTCCAGCCTGCAGTAGGGGCTCTCTGCAGAACTCCAAACTAGAGCTCTTTCACCCCAGTGACGCTTAATGCTGTGCAAGTGGGATTAGTCTCCTTGGGAACCAAGTCCCCCAGGGGCTCAAGGGCTGAACTCGCCCCAAACCGTTTGGGAGAATTGAGATTTCATATTGTTCTTTTACACTTGGATTTCAGGACATTACTTAGACAAAAGCCCACCTGAGAGCTGCCTCCTTTCTTGTGGGTAAATATAGCAGCAGGATCAAAAGCTGACTTACTTATTTTGTTTTCCTCTTTTGTAACTTTAATCATATTCCCTGCAGGACAATCTTAGCCCTCAGAGATGTCAGGAATGCACATTCATGATGAAAGAAATAATTATGCATCTGTTTTTCTCTCTCTTCCCAAACCAATTTCCTGTCATTCATTATTTTTAAAATCTCAAATGAAGCAAATTAATTCCTAAATTTTACTGCATGATTTATAAAGTATCATTATTATCACAATACAGTGTTACCTTACAAACTGTGCACCCTCAAAAATGTCTCTTGTTTTCTTTCTTATCGTTTTCCCCTGCAAACCAGATTCTACTAACACTGGATTTTAATTTATGTCTTAAAATATTAGATGTTATTCTGGTTATCTATAGTTATATAACAAATTACTCCAAAACTTAGTGACTTAAATCAACAACCATTTTATTATATCTCACAATAATATGGGTAAGTAATTTGAGCAAGAGCTGGCTAGGTGATCCTCCTGGTTCATGTGACGTTGACAATGACTGGCCTGGAGGATTCAACATGGCATCATTCACATAACTGCACCTGCGCCTGCATATACTGGGCTCTCCAGTATGTTGGTCTAAGAGTACTCAGACTTCTTATGTGGAGCCTCAGGAATCCCAGAAGCAGTGCTGTAAGAGGCCCATATGGCACCTGCCAGGCTTCTTATGACCTAGCCCAAGAATCCCCAGAATGTTGCTTTCATGACTTTCTATTAGTCAGGCAAGTCATTTAGGCCAGCTCAGATTCAAATGAAGGGAAATAAGAATTCCTTATAATTACCTTATAAGGTAAGGGAAATAAGAATACTCTTTAATGGATGAAACGACAAAGAATTTGTTTGATATGTCTCTTAAATCTCTTTTAATCTATAGCTATATACACACACTGCTTTGTTTTCTTTGTGATTTGTTTGTTGAAGAAACTGCATCTTTGTCTTGTCAACCTTCCCACATTCTGGACTTGGTTGGTTGCATCTGTCTCTATGATGCCACTTAACATGTTTCTATGGTCTATGTGTTTCCTGTAAATGAGAAATAGATGTAGAGGCTTGATCAGATTCATGTTCTTTTTTATGCTGTTTTTTATACATGCTACAACATGTGCAATAGTTTTGGAATAACAATGCCAATATTCTTACAAACAACACAACTACTACAAACAGTTTAATTCCTTTTTCTTGGTCATTCCCATTTTTTGTCTTCAAAACCTATTCCAATAGGGATGAACAGTCCAATTACTATGTTTCAAACTCACTTTAAAAAATTATCTCTGGTTGGCCGAGCATTGTGGCTCACGCCTGTAACCCCAGCACTTTGGGAGGCCGAGGCGGGTGGATCATGAGGTCAAAAGTTCGAGACCTGCCTGACCAACATAGTGAAACCCTGTCTCTACTAAAAAAAATAAAAAATTAGCTGGGAGTGGCAGCGCACGCCTATAGTCCCAGCTACTCGGGAGGCTGAGGCAGGAGAATCGCTTGAACCTGGGAGGCAGAGGCTGCAGTGAGCTGAGATTGTGCCACTGCACTCCAGCCTGGGCGACAAAGCAAGATTCCATCAAAAAAGAAATATATATCTCTGATTATGCCACCCCTTCAATGCACAATCAGATTCACTTGTTTTACTTTGCTTTTTATGAAAATTACTTTATAAATCTTTAATTTTGTTTTATAATTTTTCTACAGTTTACATGGTTTCAAAGTCAAAACTATGCCACAAGATATATTCAGGAAGGGCTAACTTCTACCACAGTTCCCTCCACAATTTTCTCCCTACCTCCTAGAGTTAATCATCGTTGTTTTGTTTTGTTTAGGTTCAGGCCTATGATTCGTTAACACAGTCATATTTTCATTATACATACTTTCCTCTAACTTGTTCTTTCCACTTAACAATATATCTTCCTTCCTTTTTTTTTTTTTTTTTTTTTTTTTTTTTTTACAGTGTGTAGTATTCCACTGAATGGATCTACTATAGTTTATTCAACTAGTCCTGTTTTGATTAACTTACTTGGAGGTTTTACAGACCTTTTATATTACAGATAGTGCTACAATTAATAATTTCAATGTAAAACCAAGATTTACTAACTCCTAGTCTGTTGCTCCTTTTATACTGTTGGTGTAGTTCTGAAAATAAGGTATACACTAATTTATATTTTATTTCTCCTTTCATTTACTTAATAAACATTTATTAAGTACAGATTATGTGTCGGGAAGTGAAAATAATTTGGGGAGAACACAGAGATGCATAAAGTCAGATCCTATCCTCAAGAAACTTATAATCTTATAGACAATGCCGTCTCATCTTCAATAGAATGCAAAGCCATATAAAATAAGGTGTGAATGAATCATAGTGGGTTCAATAGAAAGAGAAATTCACTCCAATCAAGGAAATTGGGAAGGAGGCATGGATAATGTGACATTTGAATACAGCTCTCAGGAAGATAAGAATTTCCCAAAGTATATAAATAAGACATATAGGCCACATGGAGACTTAGAAATGATATTTGTCCTTAGATAGGATTTTTAAAAAGTTTTTACAAGGAGAATCTTTTCATATATCACTTATTTACATCTATCACATGCTTAGTCAAAAATGTTAATTTTTCAAATGAATATGGATGACTTTTTCAGTAATTAATAAGTACTCCTATGCTTGTGTTTGTGTTTATGTTTATAGGAAAATAGTGGGAGACAATGCTAACTGGGCTAGAATTGTTAAAGATACTGAATGCCAAGCCAAAAGACAAATGTATAATCAACATTAAACTCTAAAGTATGTCTCTGCCTTTCTGTATCTCTTGAGATATATTGGGTTTGGTTTATGCCAAAGGAAAATAAGATCTGGAGAGAAAATATCTGGGTTTAAGTTTCGGATCTACTTTTTAAAATGAATCTTGTTTATTTATTTATTTTATTCTGCTTTATTTCAGAAGGAATTTTAGGCCACTTATAAGGGTACATAAAATGCAATAAGATAACAAAAACTAAAAGCAGGATGACAACTTAATGCCCAAATGTTTGTTCCTAATAGAGAAATCTGACAAGCACCATTCAGCCAGGTGATCAAGATTAATAGCAATAGCAACGTTATGTTGATAATATCCTTAATAGTATATGATGAAAATGAAATTTTATTTCTCTGGTCTTTCCAAAAACCCTATTACCCCCATCTAATCATGAGAACATCAGACACATTCCAATGTAGAGGCATTCTACAAAATACCTGACCAATCCTCCTCAACACTACTAAGGTCTACTAAGGTCATCAAAAACATGGAAAGTCTGAGAAACTCTCACAACCAAGAGGAGCCTAAGACCTGATGACTAAATGTAATATGGTATCCTGGACGAGATCCTGGAGCAGAAAAACGATATTAGGCAAGACTAAGAAAATCAAATGAAGTATTCAGTTGGTGCAAAAGAGATTTTCAACATTAACCTTGTAGGAATTCCAGAAAAAAAGAACAAAGTGGAGGAGAAAAACATTGTCAAAAAATAAAGCATGGAAATTTTGTAGAACTGAAGAAAATGCATTTCCAAATTAAAAGAACCCACTGAATGCCTAGCAAACTTAATTTAAAAAGATGCCAAAGCACATTATTATAAATGTTTAGAACATCAAGGAATAAAGATAAGACCTGAAAGATTCCAGAGAGAAATAAACATCATGTTCAAAAAAAAAAAAAAAACCAAACTAAAAAAGAATCAGAATAATACCATACCTCTCATTAACAGCACTGGAACTTGGAAAATAATGAGGCAATGCCCTTAAAAATCTGAGAGAAAATTATTTCTTACTTAGAATTCTGTAGTAAACCCAATACTCAATCAAGCATGAGGGTAGAATAACATTTTTGTTTGCTTATTTATTGTTTGTTTGTTTTCAGACAGGGTCGCACTTTGTCATCCAGGCTGGAGTGCAGTGGTGCAAACACAATTCAGAGCTTCTATCTCCTGGCCTTAATGGATCCTCCTGCCTTAGCACCCCCAAGTAGCTGGGACTACAGGAGCACGCCACAATGTCTGGCTAATTTTTGTAAAGACGGGGTTTCGCCATGTTGCACAGGGGTTTCGCCATGTTGCAGAGGCTGGTCTCGAACTCCTGAGCTCAAGTCATCCATCTGGCTCGGCCTCCCAAAGTGCTGGGATTACAGGCATGAACCATCGTACCTGGCCCAGAATAACATTTTTAAGACATGCAATAGATTATGAAATTTCCTCTCAGGAAACTTTTCTCAGGGAGCCACTGAATAATGTGCTCCAGGAAGAAAATAGAAGAAAGGGGTATCCAGAAAACAGGAGCTCTGTTGTGGAAAAGAAGCAAAGAGACTTCCCCAGACAATGATAAAGAGAAACATCAGGACAATAGCCATATGGCAAACCTAGTGACAATCAGTCCAAATTGGAACAGGAGAATGTAGTGCTCGAGGAAGGAGTGACTCCAAGAAAAATAAATGGAAGTGACACATTTCCTTATGTATTTGATCATAATGATAGCAAGTGGTAGATACTCTTGTTGCTTACCCACAACTATCCCATTTTTATTTTCACACAACAGAGTCCATCTCCTTCTGTGGAGGCTGAAAATGATGGACAATTGTACCTCCCTTTTAGCAAGACCATGGACATGAGGTCCAGTCTTAACCAATGGGACATTAAATCTATCTTGGAGTTTTAGGAAAGTCTCTCCTTACCTACCAATAAGAAAAAAGAAATAAAGGGAGAGGAAAGGAAGAGGGATGAAGAAGTGTTCCTCTTCCTGCCTTTGGTGTATGGAAGTGATACTTGGAGCTATAATAGTCATCTTATGATCATGAGAGGTCAAGCCTGAAAACAAAAATCAACATGCTGTGGCTGGCAAAAGAGAAATGTGAAAAGCACCTGTATTCATAATGATATTGTAATGCCACTGAATTAACCAACCACAAAAAGCCCTAGCTACAGACTTCTTTATAAGTGAGGAAATCTTCTTTAAAAACCTATTTTGTTTAGGTTGGACATTATGCTACCTGCAATCAAAAGCATTCCAAATTCCATAGGAAGATGCTATCCTTCTATTAAAGTGTTTAGGGAAGAATTAATGAAATGTATGTGGAAAACTAAGTACTCCCCAAAGACAAGAAAATTATTAATTTCAGGCAAAACAAAAAACTATACAAAAAATTTCAGTAAAATATAGATGAACTGTGGAAAGCATGTACATAATAATAAAATAATCATTAAATCAATATCAATTTGATGACTGTTGAGTGTATAATCAACAAGATGCCTTGTTTGATCCAAATATTCAGAACTGTCTAACAGAACCAAAAAACATTTGCTCTCATTTCCAATAACCTATAATTGAGAGTTAGAACTTTTAAGTTAATATAAATAGAGAGTGCAGAGAAGAAGAAAAATTGCTCAGTTATGGAGTCTACTTCTGAAGCATTCTGTTTTGATCTGGATACATACACCTGGCAAAAGGCTGCATATGATTTCATTACTCTGAGTGATATAAAATTTTTAATTACTTTTTTAAAGCTGTTTTTCCTTGCTAAATTCTGATTCGTTTTTTTTTTTTTAATTTTATTTCACTTCGCCTAAAACTGGAGGTCTATATTAATGGATACGGGATTTCTTTTAGGATTGATAAAAAAAAGTTCCAGAATTAGTGGTAATGGTTGTACAACTTTATGAATATACTAAAAAGAAAAAAAAAAAAACTGAATTGCACATCTGAAAACAGTGAATTTTATGGCATGTGAATTACATCTTTTTTTAAAAATGGTGGTCCACATGTATGCTGAGTTTCCACTAAGAGGTTCCCATACAAGTCTGGGCAACATAGCAAGACTTAGTTTCTGCTAAAAAAAAAAAAAAAGAAAAAGAAAAAAGAAAAGAAATAGCCTGGCATGGTGGTGTACACCTGTAGTCCCAACTACTTGGGAGGCTAAGCTGGGAGGATGACTTGAAGCTGGAGGATCGAGGCTAAAGTGAGCTATGATCACACCACTGCTCTCCAGCCTGGGTGACAGAGTGAGACGTCATCTAAAAAAAAAAGATTCCCACATGTAAAAGTTTGACAAAGAGCTCCCTAGATGATCAGGGATGGACACTAGATCTCTAAGGAAGTGGAGTCAGAAGTCAGGCAACCATTCGTACTTTTTCCTCTAGGCACTTTCCTGGGCTATGAAGAGTCCCTGCTTCATGTGGGCTGTTAAAGCTGTCCTACATAATGCTGAACAACCAATTCGTTAACCCAGCCAATGAAATTATCAATTTGCCATCTTAAAATCCTCTATTCACAGAGTGCAGCACTGTTCTGATGTTGCAATGGCCAAGAGAAGTTAGGCATTATCTCATTTTCAAGACCACAAAGTCCAGTCTGTAACTGAAGAAGTATAAGGGATTGTGGCAACACAGACAAGAGAGGAGTATCTGGCTAAAAGATAAGAGAAAACTTCACACAGGAAGGCTGGGGAGGAAACTGCCATGGGGGAAAAAGGGGAAAGGGCATTTCAGGTGAAAACACAGCGAGGTCACAGAAGACACAGGAGTAGGAGACAGAATGCATTAGCAGAAAAGTGAGATGTTCCCCTAGAATATGGTTTGCATGGGTGGAAGAGGCAGGAGAGGTGGCCAGAGTCAGATAAGAAAGGGCTTGAATGCCATACTAAAACTTTTTGGCATTCAGTATCATCCTGACACCAAAACCAGACAAAGACACATCAAAAAAGAAAAAAAAAGAAAAAAGAAAAGAAAGAAAAAAAAAACACTACAGGTCAATACTTCTGATAAATATTAATGAAAAATCCTCAATAAAATACTAACAAACTGAATTCAACAATACATTAAAAAGACCATTCGTCATGACCAAGTGGGATTTATCCCTGGGATGCAAGGATGGTTCAACATATGCAAATCAATCAATATGATAGAGCATATCAACAGAATGAAGGACAAAAACCATGTGATCATTACAATTCATGCTGAAAAAGCATTTGATAAAATTCAGCATCCCTTCATAATAAAAACCCTCAAAAAACTGAGTATAGAAGGAACATACCTTAACATAATAAAAGCCATATATGACAGACTCACAGCTAGTACATACTGAATATGAAAATCTTTCCTCTAAGATCTGTAACATTACAAGGATGCCCACTTTCACCACTTTTATTCTACACAGTACTGGAAGTCCTAGCTAGAGCAATCAGATAAGAGAGAGAAATAAAGGGCATCCAAATAGGAAAGGAAGAAGTCAAATTATCTGTGTTGCAGACTACATGATCTTACATTTGGAAAAACCTAAAGACTCCAGTGAAAAACTATTAGAACAAAATTAACATACAAAAATCTATAGCATTTCTATACACCAACAGTGAAAAATATGAAAAACAAATTTAAAATGTAACCCCTATAAGACATGGAATCAACCTAAATGCCCATCAATGATAGACTGCATAAAGAAAATGTGGTACATATACACCATGTAGTATATGCAGCCATAAAAAAAAAAAAGAGAGAGACAGAGAGATCATGTCCTTTGCAGATGGATGGAGCTGGAGGCCATTATCCTCGGCAAACTAACACAGGAACAGAAAACCAAATACAACATGTTCTCACTTATAAGTGGGAGCTGAATGATGAGAACACACAGACACGTAGAGGGGAACAACACACACTAGGGCCTATTGGAGGGTAGAAGTGGGGAGGAGGGAGAGAATCAGGAAAAATAACTAATGGGTACTAGGCTTAATACATGGGTGATGGCATAATCTGTACAACAAACCCCTATGACACAAGTTTACCTATGTAACAAACCTGCACATCCTGCACATGTACCCCTGAATTTAAAATAAAAGTTTAAAAAATTATAAATACTTGCAGAACACACACACACACACACACAAAAGTTATCCCACTTACTGTAGCCACAAATAAAATTGAATACCTAGGAATTAACCAAAGCATTGAAATATCGCTATAATAAAAACTATAAAACACTAATGAAAGAAATTGAAGAGGACATCACAAAATGCAAAGATATTCCCTGTTCATGGATTGAAAGAATCAATAGTGTTAAAATGTCCATACTACCCAAAACAATCTACAAATTCAATGCAATCCCTATCAAAATAATAATTACATTCTTCACAGAAATAGGAAAAAATTATCCTAAAATTTATATGGAGTCACAAAAGAGTGATTCCAAAACTATTCTAAGCAAAAAGAACAAATCTGGAGGAATCACAATACCTGACTCCAAGTTATACTACAGAGCTATGGTAACCAAAAGCACATGGCACTGGCATAAAAACAGACACATAGACCAATGGAACAGAATAGAGAACTCAGAAACAAATCCACACATCTACAGTGAACTCATTTTTGACAAACATTCCAAGAATATACAATGGGGAGGAGACAGTCTTTTCAATAAATTGTGCTGGGAAAACTGGATATCCATATACAGAGGAATGAAACTAGACCCCTATCTCTTGCCACATATAAAAATCAAATTATAGTGGATTAAAGACTTAAATCTTTTTTTTTTTTTTTTTTTTTTTGAGACAGAGTTTCACCTTGTCACCCAGGCTGAAGTGCAGTGGCGCAATCTCAGGTCACCGAAACCTCCGACTCCCAGGTTCAAGCAATTCTCGTATCTCAGACTCCCACATAGCTGGTATGATAAGCATGTGCCACCATGCCCGGCTAATTTTTGTATTATTAGTAGAGACGGGGTTTTGCTGAGTTGGCCAGGCTGGCCTTGAGCTTCTGACCTCAAGTGATCCGCCCTCCTCAGCCTCCCAAACTTCTGGGATTACAGGTGTGAGCCACCATGCCCGGCCTAGAGACTTACATCTAAGACCTCAAACTATGAAACTACTACAATGAAACATTGGGGGAAATCTCCAGGACATTGATCTGGGCAAAAATTTCTTGAGTAATACCCCACAAGCACAGGCAACCACAGCACAACTAGAAAAATGGGTTCACATTAAGTTAAAAAACTTCTGCACAGCAAAGAAAACAATTCACAAAGTGAAGAGACAACCCACAGAATGGGAGAAAACATTCGTAAACTACCCATCAGACAAGGGACTCATAACCAAAATATATAAGGCACTCCAACAACTCTATAGAAAAAAAATATAATAATCTGATCAAAAATGGGCAAAATATTTGAAGAGACATTTCTCAAAAGAAGACATACAAATGGCAAACAGCCATCTGCAAAGGTGCTCAACATCATTGATCATCAGACAAATGCATATCAAAGCTACAATAAGATATCATTTTACCCTAGTTAAAATGGCTTTATCCAAAACAAGCAATAACAAATGCTGGTGAGAATGAGAAGAAAAGGGAACCCTTGTACACTGTTGGTGGGAGTGTAAATCAGCACAACTACTATGGACAACAGTTTGGAGGTTCCTCAAAAAACTAAAACTTGAGCTACCATACGATCCAGCAATCCCACTGCTGAGTATATGCCCAAAAGAAAGGAAATCAGTGTATCGAAGAGATATCAGCACTCCTATGTTTGTTGTAGCACTGTTCACAATAGTTAATATTTGGAAACAACTTGAGTGTCCATCAACTGATAAATGAATAAACAAAATATGGTACATATACACAATGGAGTCCTATTGAGCCATAAAAAAGAATGAGATCCTGTCATTTGCAACAACATGGAGATAGAATGAAAGGATGGTTACCAGAGGCTGGGGAGGCTAGTGGTGGGGTGGGAGAAATGTTTAATGGGCACAAAAAAATAGCTAGAAAGAATGGTAAGACCTACTATTTGACAGCACAACAGGGTGACTATAGTCAGTAATAATTTAATTGTACATTTTAAAATAATGAAAACAGTATACTTGGATTGTTTTTAACACAAAGGATAAATGCTTGAGGGGATGGATACCCCATTCTCTATGATATGATTATTACTCACTGGATGCCTGTATCAGAACATCTCATGTACTCCATAAATATATGCTGAGACCAGCTCAGTCAGGGAGACCCTAACCCAGCGGCGCTAGAGGAATTAAAGACACACACACAGAAATATAGAGGTGTGGAGTGGGAAATCAGGGGTCTCACAGCCTCCGAGCCGAGAGCATCGAACAGAGATTTACCCATGTATTTGTTAACAGCAAGCCAGTGATAAGCATTGTTTCTATAGATTATAGATTAACTAAAAGTATTCCTTATGGGAAACAAAGGGATTGGCCAAAATAAAGGGATGGGTTGGGCTAGTTATCTGCAGCAGGAGCATGTCCTTAAGGTACAGATCGTTCATGCTATTGTTTGTGATTTAAGAACGCCTTTAAGCGGTTTTCCGCCCTGGGTGGGCCAGGTGTTCCTTGCCCTCATTCCGGTAAACCCACAACCTTCCAGCGTGGGCATCACGGCCATCACGAACATGTCACAGTGCTGCAGAGATTTTTTTTATGGCCAGTTTTGGGTCCAGTTTATGGCCAGATTTTGGGGAGCCTGTTCCCAACAAATATATACATCAACTATGTACCTACAAAAAAATTAAAAAATAAAAAATAAATTTGGCATTATTATATAAACAATGGGATAATAATGGATTTTAAGCACACGGTCATTTCTTTCTTTTTTTTTTTTTTGAAACCAAGTTTCACTCTTGTTGCCCAAGCTAGAGTACAATGGCGCAACCGCGGCTCATTGCAACCTCCACCTCCTGGGTCCAAGCCATTCTCCTGCCTCAGCCTCCCGAGTAGCTGGGATTACAGGTGCACGCCACCACACCCAGCTAATTTTTTGTATTTTTAGTAGAAATGGGGTTTCACCATGTTAGCCAGGCTGGTCTTGAACTCCTGACCTCAGGTGATCCACCCACCTCAGCCTCCCAAGGTGCTGAGATAACAGGTGTGAGCCACTGCACCCGGCCTGATCACTTCTTTATTTTAGAGAGTGCATTCTGTGTGGTAGATACATGCAATGGAAGAGTATTCAGGTACAAACTACAGATGCAAGAACATGGAGAAATCTTGAAAACATAATGTTGGGCCAAATAAGCCAAATATAAAAGAGTATGTGCTGCATGATCCCATTTATATGAGATTTTGAACCGGAAAACTAATTTATGATGCTAGAAATCAGAATCACTGTTGCCTACAGGGGTTGGAATTGACTGAAAGTGGGCACAGGGAGCTTTCTGTAGTGATGGAAATATCATATATCCTGACTGGGCTGTGGGCGCGTGAGCATTTGTCAAAACTCATGGAACTGTACACTTAGGATATATCATGTTGATGTCAGTAAATTCTACTTAAGAAAAAGAAAAAGAAATTTCAATTGGGGTCTGTATGAAGGGTGGATTGACAGAGAGTAAGGCTGAAGATTAACCTGTTTTTCAGTTGTTTTTGTTTTCCCCCTCTTCTGTGAGAATGTATTCAGTGCCTGCTCCATTGCATGGCCAGTCTGCTACAGGCCCAAGCACATGAGACCAAGACAGAGCTGAAAGATTCAATTTCCAAATAGTGATTATGCCCTCTCCTTTTCCTGAAATGAGGAAAATTACAAAAGTCTGTCTACATGGAATCTCTTTTTCCAGACTTCATTAAAATACCTGATAGCTGACCCCTCTAAGAAACACTAAACTCAAGTTGAATGAATGTGTGGATCATCAGCATAAGGCTGGTGTCCATACAGCATAATGCTGTTGTGATCCCACAGAGATTTGCACCAAAATGTGACAAGCATGGACACCAGAAAAACCCAGGGCCTTACTGAAGCTAGGTAACTTGAGCTGCCCAATATCCGGTGCACCAGACAGAAATGCTTAAAGACCTAGATCCTATTATATGAGGTTGAATTCATTCAATTAAACAGCTTAAGCAGCTCGGATCAGCCGCTGGAACACTACTCTGCAGAGTGCTAAAACAATGGCCTGAGGGGCAGCTGAAGTTTACTTTCTCTTGTATGAGGCCAGCTGGAGTTGCCTAGCACATCGCCAAGCTGGGGAGGGCCAACACTGCATAATTGCATTAAACCTGTCTGTTCTTTCCGGAAAGTACTTCCTGACCGCATCAAGGGAGGAAATTAGTTAAAGGAGTGCTTTCAAGTCTTAGGATACCACACCTATGTTTCAATCCCCCTCCTCCAGTTCCTCAAAACTGCTATTATTCAAAGAGAATCTGAAATTAGACTCCCCTGCCTGTGGCTAATTTTACTATATTACACTTGATCTTTCCTCACTGTTATTAAGTTGACTTTTGTTGGGTGTAGCATTTGAGACAGCAGAAAATATATTCGATTATATTTCTATAAGGCTGAACCGGGGAGTCACTGGTTCCACTGCACTTTCTGAAGATCCTATCCTGCTTTTAAAGCCCACATTAAATGTTAACCTCTTTCAAAAAGCCCTCCCAAGTCCTCATTACCACCAATTCAGGCTGTCACATCTCTCTTCCTCACATTCCTTTGATATTTTACCATTATTTCTTTTATAGCACTTCTTCATTCATCCATTCATTCACTTAAGCACTTACTGAGTTCCCTCCTAACATTTGAAGCAGTGCTGAGCACTTGCATACATTATTTATTTAATCCTTACAATAATCCTTTCAAGTAGGAAATATCGTCCCCATTTTACTGAAGAATCCTAAACTGTCAACAGTTTAGGTAGCTTGCCAAGGGTCAAATGGCTTTAACTGCAAAACCAAATTGCCTATTGCCAGGCCCAGTGTGCCTTGTATCAGCTCTTTGTATACTTGTCTATCTTTGTCACTTACTAAATATCTATTGGGGGCTTACTATGTGCTAGGCACCATTCTAATCAACAAGGATACACACATGATTGACTCCTGGTCCTAAAGAGATAGATGTATTTCCAATGGTCTATTCATCACGTTATTTATTTATTCATTCAGCAGACATTTATGGAACGCCTACTATATCCCAATTACCCTGCGGACTAAACATGGAGAACAGGCATAGATATACTTCCTGCCCTCAGGATAGTGTTTTATAGATGCACAAGAAAATTGTCACTGGAGCACACAAAAAGGAATAATTCATGGTGTACGAGAAATGTCAAGAAAGCTCTACAAGAAGATGCCATTACATTGGGCCTGAAAAGATAAGGAGAGTTTTTATAGACAGAAAAAAGAAAAAGGGCATCCTAAAAAGCATCCTCGTGGGCCAAAATATGGAGATTTAAAATTACAGGGTAACAACATAATATCGGGCAAGAATAACAAAGTTGAAAAACTGACACTATCTAACTTCAAGACTTAACATAGAGCTACAGTAACTAATACAGTGTGGTATTAGCTGAAAAAAATAGACAAAGAGATCAATGGAACAGTATAGAGTGCTCAAAAATAGACCCATGCAAATATAGGCAACTGGTCTTTGACAAAGGAGCAAAGGCAATACAATGGAGCAAAGATAGTCTTTTCACTGAATGGTTCTGAACAATTAGACATCTACATGCAGAAAAATGCATATAGACACAAACTTTACACCATTTACAAAAATAACTCAACAACGAATCACAGAACTAAATGCAAAAGTGTAAGACTCCTAGAAGACAGCACAGGAAAAAATCTGGATGACCTTGGGTATGAAGATAACTTTTTGATACAAAATTAAAGGCATGATCATAAGAAAAATAATTGGTAAGTTAGACATAGTTAAAATTAAAAACTTTTGTTTTGTGACAGACAATGTCAAAAGAATGAGAAAACAGGCCATAGCTTGAGAGTAAACATTTGCAAAAGAAAACATCTGATAAAGGACGGTTATCCAAAATACACAAAAAACTTATAAAACTCACTACATGAGAATGAACAATCCAAATGAGCAAAATACTTGAACAAACACCTCACCAAAGAAGATATACAGGTGGCAAATAAGCATATGAAACGATCCATAACATCATATGTTATCAGGGAAATACAAATTAAAACAACAATGAGATAGCACTTACCCATTTATTACAATGGCCAAAATCCAGAACAATGACCATGCCAAATGCTAACAAGTATATGGAGAAACTGGAACTCATTCATTGCTGGTAGGAATGCAAAATGTTACAGCCACTTTGGAAGACAGTGTGGAGGTCTCTTACAAAACTAAACACACTCTTAACCATACAATGGAACAATTGGTCTCCTTGATATTTACCCCAAAAAAGTTGGAAATTTATTTCCATCCAAAAACCTGCACATGGATGTTTATAGCAACTTTAATTATAATTGCCAAAACTTGGAAGCAACCAAGATGTCCCTTAGTTGGTGAACTGATAAATAAACCATGGTACAACCAGACAATGGAATATTAATCGCTAAAAATAAATGAGGTATCAAACCATGAAAAGACATGAAGGAATCTTAAATGCATATTACTAAGTGAAGGAAAAGAATCTGAAAAGTTTGCATACCATATGATTCCAACTATATGACATTCTGGAAAAGGTAAAACTATGGAAATAATAAAAACATCAGTGGTTGCTAGGTATTGGAGGGCAGGGATAGATGAAAATGCGGCACACAGAGGTTTTTTAGGGCAGTAAAAATACTCTGTATGATACCATAATGATGGACACATGTCATTAATTTGTCTAAACTTATAAAATGTACAACAGCAAGAGTGAACCCTAATGCAGAACATGGACTTTGGACAATTATGATGTATTAATGCAGGTTCATCAATTATAACAAATGCACCACTCTGGTGGGGGATGTTGAAAATGGGGGAGGCTATGTATGTGTGGAGGCTGGGAATATATGAAAAACCTCTGAACTTTTTGTCTTAATTATGCTGTAAACCTAAAACTGCTTTTAAAAAATAAATTCTTGAAAAATTTCAGGGTAGCTTAAATAGTACTATATGTTTGGAATGTGAGGTGGGAGGCAGAGAGTAGAAGGGGAGAACACTGGAAAGGGTGTCTTGAATGCTTGATGGAAAGGAGCTTAGACTTGATCTTATATGGTGAGCCATTGGAGATTTCTGAGCAGAGGAGTGTATTTATCTTTGTATTCCATGGTGTGTGGCACATTGCCTTGTTCCTGGTAGCACTTTTTAGCATTTGTCACTTTCCTGGCACAAGAGGGAACTCTGGCCCCCAACCTGATGCCATGCTCTGTTTACACAGGAAAAAATAATTCCCCATCCTCTTGCGTATAGCAATTTTCTTGCCAGCTTCTCTGCCAAGTCCTCCCAGGTCTGTGAGCAATTTTTCTCTTTTAACTGAGGCCAAATTGCTGCCTCCATGTTGTTGTCACTGCTACAGATCCTACTAATTTCTTTTTTGAGAACAGAAGACAAATAAGTGCTGGTCCAGTGGAAGAAGCATTAGCCTGGGAGGCTTAAGGAACCAGAGTCCTAATCCCCGCTCCACAAGTACCTAGAGTGTAACTTTGGACTGTATCCCATCTATAAAATAAATAGATGATCTCTACCTTCCCTTCCCGCTTTCTGAGTGTCCAATTTTAAGTACAGGGTCAACCCTCTTCAGCTAGGCCAGAGATGGCTATACCTGCAAAGTTTGGCTTTACCATGTGACAGAATAATTCTTTGTGATTGTAATGTTTTTATTCTCCCTGTACTTTGCTTCACATCTCCACATTCCACCTCCTCCTTACCCATTCTAGAAAGATTGCCAGGAATGGCTGCATCTTTGCCTAAAGGGAGTTTTGTGCTGCTAAGTTAGAAGCAGAAGTTGCTGAAGGAAATTCTCTCTGCCGGTGTTCTTTGAAATCCTAAATGCACCGAAGATACTAGGCTACTTGTTCCACTAGGTGTGGAGAAAAGAACCTCTTAGTTAGGATGACCATAAAATTGAGCTTCTGAAGGACATTTTTGAATACAAGGTAACATCATTTAGAATTACCCTGGAAGCCCAGGCATAAACCAGGATGGTTCATGGCAAACTGTGTGATGTAGTCACCCTTCACCACCTTCAAATTCAAGAAGAAATGTAATCTCACTTTCCACTCTCTTGTATGGACATCACTTATCAATCTTCACACTCTTTCCACTGAGCCCAGATGAGCCTAAAACCCTTCTCAACAGAGTGCTCCTGACATTCACTACTCATCTATTAGTGTTGACCCTTAAGTTGATATATTTTTATTACAGCTATCCTTGTAATAAAAGCCAAATGTAGTGGATACCGTGATGCTTTGCCCAGATCCCACCTAGGGACTGATGAACCCATCCTCTAGCTGCTGAGCTGGCTGGCTACTGGTAGCTTACAGCTGGCCCCCTCACCAAGCATTGACCTCTGCTCAAGAAAACTGGATTACCCTTGGCCGGGCGCGGTGGCTCAAGCCTGTAATCCCAGCACTTTGGGAGGCCGAGACGGGCGGATCACGAGGTCAGGAGATCGAGACCATCCTGGCTAACACAATGAAACCCCGTCTCCACTAAAAATACAAAAAAATTAGCCGGGCGTGGTGGCGGCGCCTGTAGTCCCAGCTACTCGGGAGGCTGAGGCGGGAGAATGGCGGGAACCCGGGAGGCGGAGCTTGCAGTGAGCCGAGATCGCGCCACTGCACTCCAGCCTGGGCGACAGAGGGAGACTCCGCCTCAAAAAAAAAAAAAAAAGAAAAAGAAAACTGGATTACCCAAGTGCATATCCCTTCCCAGGCGCATCAGTAGACCAATGACTGGCTGATGCAGGGATACAAGGGCAAAACCTCTCTTTCCTCAACTTGAGTCGAGCCCCAAAGAGTATTCCAGCTCCAGAGCTTCCCACGGGATTAACTCAGGCTGAAGACAAGTCAGTTTCTCTTTTCATCCAATCTTGACTTCCTCACTTCATACATATGCATCCTTTAAGAGTCCTTCTCAATCAACCTTCCCCATACAACTCTCCGTTTCAAGGTCTGTTTCCAGGGAGCCCTGTCTAATGAACCAAATCACCCCTATGCTATTAGCAGGAAGTACACTCTGGGGTTAAATTCCTAATTTCCACCTTAATAACATGGATCAATTGGCATATACTTATTGAATTTAGTTGAAACTGGTTTAAAACTGCCCTGGAAAATGCATATCCCTTCACTCTTTACACTTAGAAAAGTGAAAGTCCTCTCACTCTTTGGTCTCTAGTGGAAACGTTAGCTTAAAGAAACAGGGTTGCTACGTGGTCTCACAGCCATGTAGAGGAGACAGCAGACCTGAGTTTTACTTCTGTCTTTGCCACTAACCCTGTGATGTTCACAAATTACTCCTTTTCTTTAGATGGTCCAAACTTACATATAAAATATGGGGATTACCAGAAAAATTATCCAAAACTTGGAAATCAGGCAGAAAGTTTAGTCCCACATTCTTTCAATGTTGTACAGGAAGAAAGAACACCCAAAGATTGTCTAGAGGAATGTATTTCATTCTTCTCACTACTTGCTCTTAATTTAGTAAAATTATTTGTTACTTGGAAGAGTTTTGTCTGGTAGATATGCAAATAATTTCTGTTCATGGAACAGATGACCACGAAGATATATATCTCAGTTCTTTGTAACCAGTGAATTTTTCCTAACATTTCATATATATATTCTCTCTATATATACTCTATATATAGTGTGTATATATATACTCTGTATATATAGTATATATATACTCTCTCTATATATACACACACACACACACACACCTGACTTCTTAAATATTCTTTGAACAAGTCCTAACATTTTAGTGATTCTCTGACTAATTAATGAGTTAAACAATTTTTTACATGTGGTCCATATTATATTTGCCTAAGAGTCATGATTTCACCTTTTTGAAAATGTACTTCCAAGGCTTGATCTGTCCCATGATACTGGAAGAAAACCAATCCACACACACAACTTGAGGACTCAGAATCTCATGGTACTAATGTAACACAAAGGCATCTAGGACTCCCTTCTTTAGAAACCTTTTGGACCATTTTAATTTTCAGACGGTACTTAGCAATACCAGAGTAACCGTAGCCACCATCCTTTGATGTCTGTGTGGCTGGGTTGGGTGGGGAGGTGGTGCTGGGAAAAAGAATAGCACAACCAAGGCTTAGTGAGAGGGACTTCCCTGAAGTTTCCCAAGGTCTGAAAGACATAAACATTATCAGAGCTGAGATTCAAACCTGGGCCGGTCTAGCAGTAAAGGCAGTACCTTAACTGCCACTCCTCATACCATCATGCTATGTGTCATGTGCTGGTATTCCCAACATATCACACGTGCCCAGCATATGTACATTGAATGCATACCCCACATAATTAAGAATTAAGTTTAAATTACAATTATTTCTAAAGGATCCAATTTATTTGATGAACCTCAGTTCAGAGCTCTGGAAAAGACAGACATCCTAGAGCCAAACAGGTCTATGCTGCATCCCATCATTGCCATGTAGTGGCCAATTAGCAGTGTAACCTTGAACCAGAAATGAAAGCACCTGAGCTTCAGTTTCCTCCCCTGTCATATGCAAATAATCCTCATAGCTTGTTGTAAGGATTAAAGCAGAAAAAGCATGTTAAGGCACTTAGCATGGAGTCTAGCCCAAAGATGCCCCCACCCACTATGTCTTTGCTTCCCCTCTCAGAGGACCTGGAGGGCTTTGAGGGCTTGGCTGTGCTGCAGCTTCTCCCAGCCCCCACTCCAACCACACAGTGATGAAGGGATGGGAAAATTTCTCTCTTCAAACAGGTGTCACTGTTCTAAACCTACAGTCTCATTTCCTGATCGTGTCTTAATCTGCTCGTCGGTGGTGAAAGTTGATTTCTTGCACATTCTTATATCAGTGGGAATTTCTGCCCTTGGCTGACAGGCATTATGGGCTGGCTTTGACATACAGCCCTACAGGGCCTGAACAGCCCCTATTCTTTCCCAGTCCTGAAAGGGAGCTTTGTGCCAAGGATTCATTAAACTGCACTGCACAGCCCCTTCCTAAATGGGGCTCAATAATGAACAGTCGATTTAACTGGAAAAGCTGCTGGAGCTGTTAAATTAAAGGGAAATAAAGTGCACTTTAGGCTCAGTCTGCCAGAAGAAATGGTGACCTAAAAGGAAAATCTTCATTTTTATTGAACTGCAGTTTTTTAAAAAGTCTAAAATGTCCAGGAAGCTTCCCTGTGACAGGCAATGAGACATAAAAGCTCAGAATACAGGCTTGAGATAGTGCTTGCTTTTTGTTCACCAGAGTCATCCCAAAGTGAATTTTAGGCTCTTAGAGGATACGGAAGAATGATCTAATTTTGAGAAGGAAATAGGAAACTCTGTTACATGCCACAAGAAGTATTTGTTAAAATTTTTTTTTAAAATATTTTGTTTAAGATTAGGCTTTCACTGTCATTCTTTGAACATTTGAAGGACCAAAGGCCATTCTTTTCAGTTTCCCCACTGTTTCAGTCAGGGATAAGAAATATCTCTCAGAGGAAATCTAGTTCTTTCTTCTCACACTACAAATCAGAGCTATATTTGATTTGAGTACTTTGCTCTGAAATCTGACTCAGTAGCCTCTCTTTTAGATTTTGGATTTTCACAAGTAAGTGTAAATCCTCTGAAGAATTTTCTCTTCAACTTCCTCTTCTAAGTTATAATTTCGTAGCATGGTGAGATAGAATTTTCACTAATACATGCTGAAATGCTATGATTTCCAACTCTTATGTGCAAGAAGCAAAAGCCACTGTGCTTTGGCAGAAAAAAATAACCATATGGTGATCTTAGCTTTTCTCTACTAAGCTGCCATGAGCTGGGAATTCTTCTTAACATGCCTCTCTGTCCTTCATCTGTCTTCAAATCTTTATATAGTCTGTTCCAGGGTACATTACAGATTTTATTACCCTAGTCAAGGTCTTTTCTGGCTTTCATCTTTAAGAATGTTTTTAACATCAAAAATGACAGCCACTTATCACAGGGAATTTAATGAGAAATCTGAAAGACAGCCTGAAAAAATAAAGACCCACTTCCACCCTCATTGTTCAGGGTCACTGGAATCCAAATACAAATTTTCAGTTGCAAAGCTCTATAGAAGAAGCAAAACGTCCTTCCTAAGAAACTGTATGCTCCCTTTCTAGAACCCACTTCCTTTTTTTGAATTCTAAGCCACCGATTTAGTTTCTAGGAGACAGCATCAAGCAATTTAAAGTCACCTTGAAAATACTCTAAAATTGAAAAAATCATACATGCATGTCTTCATTTTTAATAGTAAATATGATGACCCACTAAATAGTATTATTTTATCCTTCATCTATTTACCATAAATGAGTCACAGTTGACCAGTATAAATCATGGGCCCTCCACCACATAAAATTCTGGATTCATAGCAAAACTGCTGCCTGTGACAACTTCTGGGAGAGACTATGTCCAAATCTACCCTAATGGTTATCAGAGTCTTCATCTGCATCAGAGCAACACATAAAGTTTTATTCATCTTACATTAAAAATTGCCAGACTCTAGAATAGTTATGCCATTCGGTGTGAATTCTGTGCACCTAATTACAGTTTGACATTTAGCTGTGGGGAGAATACTCATTAGAAAATGCATATATGACCAGTCCACCTTCTGCATACGGCATCAGCCATTCCAATGCACTCTTCCAGTCATGACTTATCCCTACATAAATAATCATCAATCTATTCAAAAGAGTTTAGCCTTACAAAATGGGAGATAAGAGGACTTTCCAGATCTGCATTGATTGGTCTACCGTCAGGCCACAAGTTAAGGAGATTGTTGGTGTGTTATAGCTTGTATAGAGAAAAATGACTGGGAGGACTAGGTTCCAAGATGACTGAATAGGAACAGCTCCAGTCTACAGCTCCCAGCATGAGCAACGCAGAAGACAGGTGATTTCTGCATTTCCAACTGAGGTAGCAGGTTCATCTCACTGGGGCTTGTCGGACAGTGGGTGCAGGACAGTGGGTGTAGCCCACTGAGCATGAGCCGAAGCAGGGAGAGGCACTGCCTCACCCGGGAAGCGCAAGGGGTCGGGGAATTCCCTTTCCTAGCCAAGGGAAGTGATAGACTGCATTGCACCTGGAAAATTGGGTCACTCTTACCCTAATACTGCACTTTTCCAATGGTCTTAGCAAACGGTACACCAGGAGATTATATACAGCACCTGGCTGGGAGGGTCCCATGCCCACGAAAAATGACTGGGAGGAGGAGGATGATCAAAATTAAACCATGAGAGAAAGGATGCTTCCAAAAGGTTCAGAACATTCTTATAGCATAGAGTGGGAAAAAAAAAAACCCTTTATTTTAAACGGTGTATAATCTTTCTGAGGAAAGGAAAGAAGGTAGCCTCTGTGCCTGACAGATACTATGACAGGTAGAGATTTAATAAATATTTGTGACTGATGTAAAAGAAAGGAGAGAAGAAAGGGAAGATAAGGAAAGCAGCGGTGAAAGGGGAAAGGAATGAGAGACAATGGAAAGAGAATATTAGCCCAGGGAAAATTAGAAACAACTTTCTTCAAATAATTAAAGTACTTCGTTTGAGTAAGAGATTAGACTTATTATTTCAAAAAGCAAAAGCTTTAGCTGGAAGCCATGAATAAAAAGCTAGAAGAAAAGAAATCTTAAACCAATATAATATAGAAATTCACCACATAACTATCTAAGCATGAGATCTGCCATCTCAGAAGGCAGTGAGTTCCCTGAACTGAAGATAATCCAACATTAATTAGGAATTTTATCCCAGGTATTTTGTAGAGGTGATTACAAACACCAGATAATAAATATTGTTTCCTTGGTGTCCAATATCTGATAGATATTTTGCAAATACATACTGTTCTCTCTACTTATTCCCTTTCATTAAATCTTCACAACTATGCCTGCTCCTACTTTTGCAGGGCCTGAGGCAAGAGTACACATGCATGAAGGCCCACATACCAACTGTCTAAATAAAGTTGTATATCACACTAACAAACTGTGAAATAAATTTGAATTATTTATATATATACATTTAAAAGTTTACAGATTTGTAAATATACATTTGAAGTTTACAGATCCAGATAAGATGGAGTAAACACACTTCACTCTGCTTCTCCTACTGAAAGTAACTATTAAACCTGGACAGAATACACAAGGCAGCTATGAGGACCCTGAAAAGTGAATAGTAATAGGTAGATTAAGGAAGACCAGAATCTGAAATACCACCAAATGGCAGTGCGTTTACCATTTTTACCACCAATATTCTCCAGACTGGACTCACAGCCTGAAAATAGGAAGTAAACAGTGTCATGGATGGGCAGCACTAGAAAAATTATTCTATTCTGGCTCAAGGAGCATCTTACTCAGTGAAAATATTGGGGAATCCCTTTTTTTCTTTCCTTTTTTTTTTAAATTCTCTCATGCCCCAATCCCCAAGCAGTCTTGCAGGGGTGATGGTAGCATCAAGGTGAGTGGCAGCAGTGGTAGAGGACTTACAGGCAAGTAAAATTTTGAAGGATGGGAGAATTTAGTCCTTCCCAGTTCCTAAGACAGTGGGACAAACTCAATTGCTTTCCTTTTCTCTCTCTCTTCTTCTGCCACTTGAACCTGGAAGTGGGTACAGTCATAGCAGAGCAAAATAAATAAAACCCAGCTGGCAGAGGGCTGGAAAAGGGATCCTGGAAATGGAAAAATACCAGGAACATAGATTTTGGAGAGAGTGGAGCTGTGGAGAAAATAACTTATTCTAAAGAAGAAGAAAGTCCTCAAGTCAATCATCTAAGTTTCCATCTTAAAAAAAAAAAAACTAGAAAAATAGGAGCAAAATAAGCCCAAAACAAGCAGAAGAAAACGTATTTATAAAAACAAAATTCAACAAAATAGAAAACAGGAGAATAGAAAAGTCATTGAAACCAAAAGTGGTTTCCTTGAAAATATTAAGAAACTTTATGAACCTCTAACAATACTAACAAATTAAAATGAGAGAAGACACAAATTACTAATATAAGAAATGGAAGAGAGGATATATCTACAGATTCCACTGACATTAAAAGGATAATAAGAAAACAGCACGAACAATTCTATGCACATACATTCAATTATTTAGATGAAATGGATGAAGCCCTCAAAAATCACAATCAAAACTCACTCAAGAAAGAAAAGCCCTATAGCCATTACAGAAATTAAATCTATAACTTTAAATTGTCTGAAAAAGGAATCTCCAGAATCAGAATTTCACTGTTAAATTATATCCACCATTTAAAGAAGAAACAACATTGATTCTGTAATTGCTTTCAGAATGTGAAACAGAAAGGATCATATCCCAAATTATTTTATGAGGCCAGAATTATCCTGATACCAAAACCAGAGAAAGACATTAGAAGACAAGAAAATAGACCAATATCCTTCAGGAACTTAGACACAAATTGAAATCAGCAATAGTTTTGTTTTTGTTTTTTTTTTTTTTAATTATACTTTAAGCTCTGGGTTACATGTGCAGAACATGCAGGTTTGTTACATAAGTAGGCACATGCCATGGTTGTCTGCTGCACCCATCAATCCATCATCCACATTAGATATTTCTCCTAATGCTATCCCTCCCCTATCCCCCCACACCCTGGCAGGCCCCAGTGAGTGATGTTCCCCTCCCTGTGTCCATGTGTTCTCATTGTTCAACTCACAATTATGAGTGAGAACGTGCGGTGTTTGATTTTCCGTTCCCGTGTTAGTTTGCTGAGAATGATGGTTTCCAGCTTCATCCATGGCCCTGCAAAGGACATGAACTCATCCTTTTTTATGGCTGCATAGTTTTCCATGGTGTATATGTGCCACATTTTCTTTATCCAGTCTATCATTGATGGGCATTTGGGTTGGTTCCAAGTCTTTGCTATTGTGAATAGTGCTGCAATACACATACATGTGCATGTGTCTTTATAGTAGAATGATTTATAATCCTTTGGGTATATACCCAGTAATGGGATTGCTGGGTCAAATATTATTTCTGGTTCTAGATCCCTGAGGAATTGCCACACTGTCTTCCACAATGGTTAAACTAATTTATACTTCCACCAACAGTGTAAAAGCATTTCTATTTCTCCACCCTCTCCAGCATCTGTTGTTTCCTGACTTTTTAATGATCACCATTCTAACTGGTGTGATTTTGAGTAACTCATTGTGGTTTTCAGTTGCATTTCTCTAATGATCAGTGATGATGAGCTTTTCCTCATATGTTTGTTGGCTGCATAAATGCCTTCTTTTGAGAAGTCTACGTTCATATCCTTAGCCCACTTTTTGATGGGGTTGTTTTTTATCTTGTAAATTTGTTTAAGTTCCTTGTAGATCCTGGATATTAGTCCTTTGTCAGATGGATAGATTGCAAAAATTTTCTCCCATTCTGTAGGTTACCTGTTCATTCTGATGATAGTTTCTTTTATTGTGCAGAAGCTCTTTAGTTTAATTAGATCCCATTTGTCTATTTTGGCTTTTGTTGCCATTGCTTTTGGTATTTTAGTCATGAAGTCTTTGCCCATGCCTATATCCTGAATGGTATTGCCTAGGTTTTCTTCTAGGGTTTTTATGGCTTTAGGTCTTAGGTTTAAGTCTTTAATCCATCTTGAGTTAATTGTAAGGAAGGGGTCCAGTTTCAGTTTTCTGCATATGGCTAGCCAGTTTTCCCAGCACCATTTATTAAATAGGGAATCCTTTCTCCATTGCTTGTTTTTGTCAGGTTTGTCAAAGATCAGATGGTTGTAGATATGTAGCATTGTTTCTGAGGCCTCTGTTCTGTTCCATTGGTCTATATATCTGTTTTGGTACTGGTACCATGCTGTTTTGGCTACTGTAGCCTTGTAGTATAATTTGAAGTCAGATAGTGTGATGCCTCCAGCTTCGTTCTTTTTGTTTAGGATTTCTTGGCAATATGAGCTCTTTTTTGGTTCCAAATGAAATTTAAAGTAGTTTTGTCCAATTCTGTGAAGCATGTCAGTGATAGCTTGATTGGAATAGCATTGAATCTATAAATTGCTTTGGGCAGTATGGCCATTTTTACAATATTGGTTCTTCCTATCCATGAGTATTGAATGTTTTTCCACTTGTTTGTGTCCTCTCTTATTTTCTTGAGCAGTGGTTTATAGTTCTCCTTGAAGAGCTCCTTCACATCCCTTGTGAGTTGTATTCCTAGGTATTTTATTCTTTTTGTAGCAATTGTGAATGGGAGTTCACTCACAATTTGGCTCTCTGTTTGTCTATTATTGGTGTATAGGAATGCTTGTGATTTTTGCACATTGATTTTGTTTCCTGAGACTTTGCTGAAGTTGCTTACTAGCTTAAGGAGATTTTGGGCTGAGACGATGGGGTTTTCTAAATATATGCTCATGTCACCTGCAAACAGAGACAATTTGACATCCTCTCTTCCTATTTGAATACGCTTTATTTCTTTCTCTTGCCTGATTGCCCTGGTCAGAACTTCCAATACTACATTGAATAGGAGTGGTGAGAGAGGGCATCCTTGTCTTGTGCTGGTTTTCAAAGGGCATGCTTCCCGTTTTTGCCCATTCAGTATGATATTGGCTGTGGGTTTGTCATAAATAGCTCTTACTGTTTTGAGATACATTCCATCAGTACTTAGTTTATTGAGAGTTTTTAGCATGAAGGGGTGTTAAATTTTATCGAAGACCTTTTCTGCATCTGTTGAGATAATCACGTGGTTTTTGTCATTGGTTCTGTTTATGTGATGGATTGTGTTTATTGATTTGCATATGTTGAACCAGCCTTGCATTCCAGGGATAAAGCAGACTTGATAGTGGGGACAGGTTTTTTGATGTGCTGCTGGATTTGGTTTGTTAGTATTTTATTGAGGATTTTTAAATCGATGTTCATCTGGGATATTGGCCTGAAATTTTCTTTTTTTGTTCTGTCTCTGCCAGGTTTTGGTATGAGGATGAGGCTGGCCTCATAAAATGAGTTGGGGAGGAGTCTTTCTTTTTCTATTGTTTGAAATAGTTTCAGGAGGAATGGTACCAGCTCCTCTTTGTACCTCTGATAGAATTCGGCTGTGAATCCATCTGGTCCTGGGCTTTTTTTTTGGTTAGTAGTCTATTAATTCCTGCCTCAATTTCAGAACTTGTTATTGGTCTATTCAGGGATTCGACTTTTTCCTTGTTTAGTCTTGGGAAGGTGTATGTGTCTAGAAATTTATCCATTTCTTCTAGATTTTCTGGTTTATTAGCATAGAGGTGTTTATAGTATTCTTTGATGGTAGTTTGTATTTCTGAGGGATCAGTGGTGATATCCCCTTTATCATTTTTATTGCATCTATTTAACACTGCTCTCTTTTCTTCTTGATTAGTCTGGCTAGTGGTCTATCTATTTTGTTAATCTTTTCAAAAAGCCAGCTCCTGGATTCATTGACTTATTGAAGGATTTTTCATGTCTCTATCTCCTTCAGTTCTGCTCTGACCTTAGTGATTTCTTGTCTTCTGCTAGCTTTTGAATGTGTTTGCTCTTGCTTCTCTAGTTCTTTTAATTGTGATGTTAGGGTGTCGATTTTAGATCTTCCCCACTTTCTCATGTGGTCGTTTAGTGCTATAAATTTCCCTCTAAACACTGCTTTGGCCTGTGTCCCAGAGATTCTGGTATGTTGTGTCTTTGTTCTCATTGGTTTCAAAGAACTTTTTTATTTCTGCCTTAATTTCGTTATTTAAACAGTAGTCATTCAGGAGCAGGTTGTTCAGTTTCCATGTAGTTGTGTGTTTTTCAGTGAGTTTCTTAATCCTCAGTTCTAATTTGATTGCACTGTGGTCTGAGAGACTGTTATGATTTCTACTTTTTTGCATTTGCTGAGGAGTGTTTTACTTCCAGTTACATGGTCGATTTTAGAATAAGTATGATGAGATACTGAGAAGAATGTATATTCTGTTGATTTGGGGTGGAGAGTTCTGTAGATGTCTATTAAGTCTGCTTGGTCCAGAGCTGATTTCAAGTCCTGAATATCTTTGTTAACTTTCTGTCTTGTTGATCTGTCTAATATTGACAGTGGGGCGTCAAAGTCTCCCAGTATTATTGTGTGGGAGTCAAAGTCTCTTTGTAGGTCTCTAAGAACTTGCTTTTTGAATCTGGGTGTTCCTGTATTGGGTGTATATATATTTAGGATAGTTAGCTCTTTGTGTTGCATTGATCCCTGTACCATTATGTAATGCCCTTCTTTGTCTTTTTTGATATTTGTTGGTTTAAAGTCTGTTTTGTCAGAGACTAGGATTGCAACCTCTGCTGTTTTGTTTTGTTTTGTTTTTGCTTTCCATTTGCTTGGTAAATATTCCTCAATCCCTTTATTTTGAGCCTATATGTGTCTTTGCACATCAGAGGGATCTCCTGAATACAGCACACTGATGGGTCTTGACTCTATCCAATTTGCCAGTCTGTGTCTTTTAATTGGGGCATTTAGATCATTTACATTTAAGGTTAATATTGTTATGTGAGAGTTTGATCCTGTCATTATGATGCTAGCTGGTTATTTTACCTGTTAGTTGATGCAGCTTCTTCATAGTGTTGATGGTCTTTACCATTTGGTATGTTTTTGCAATGGCCGGTACTGTTTTTTCCTTTCCATATTTAGTGCTTCCTTCAGGAGTTCTTATAAGGCAGGCCTGTTAGTGACAAAATCTCTCAGCATTTGCTTGTCTGGAATTGATTTTATTTCTCCTTAGCTTATGAAGCTTAGTTTGGCTGCATATGAAATTCTGGGTTGAAAATTATTTTCTTTAAGAATGTTGAATATTGGCCCCCACTCTCTTGTGGCCTATAGGGTTTCTGCAGAGAGATCTGCTGTTAGTCTGATGGGCTTCCATTTGTGGGTAACCTGACCTTTCTCTCTGGCGGCCCTTAACATTTTTTCCTTCATTTCAACCTTGGTGAATCTGAGAATTATGTGACTTGGGGTTGCTCTTCTCGAGGAGTATCTTTGTGGTGCTCTCTGTATTTCCCGAATTTGAATGTTGGCCTGACCTGTTAGGTTGGGGAAGTTCTGGATGATATCCTGCAGAGTGTTTTCCAACTTGGTTCCATTCTCCCCGTCACTTTCAGGTACACCAATTAAACATAGGTTTGGTCTTTTCACATAGTCCCATATTTCTTGGAGGCTTTGTTTGTTCCTTTTCATTCCTTTTTCTCTAATCTTGTCTTCTCACTTTATTTCAGTAAGTTGATCTTCAATCTCTGATATCCTTTCTTCTGCTTCATCTATTTGGCTATTGATACTTATGTATGTTTCGCAACGTTCTCAGGCTATGTTTTTCAGCTCAATCAGGTCATTCATGTTCTTCTCTAAAGTGGTTATTCTAGCTAATAATTCATCTAACCTTTTTTCAAGGTTCTTAGCTTCCTTGCATTGGGTTAGAATATGCTCCTTTAGCTTGGAGGAGTTTGTTATCACCCACATTCTAAAGCCTACTTCTGTCAATTCATCAAACTTAACTCTGTCCAGTTTTGTTCCCTTGCTGATGAGGAGTTGTGATCCTTTGGAGGAGAAGAGACGTTCTAGTTTTTGGAATTTTTAGCCTTTTTGTGCTGGTTTTCCTCATCTTTGTGGATTTGTCTACCTTTGGTCTTTGATGCTGGTGACCTTCAGATGGGGTTTCTGTGTGGATGTCCTTTTTGTTGATGTTGATGCTACTGCTTTCTGTTTGTTAGTTTTCCTTCTAACAGTCAGACACCTCTGCTGCAGGTCTGCTGGAATTTGCTGGAGGTTCACTCCAGACCTGTTTTCCTGGGTATCACCAGCGGAAGCTACAGAACAGCAAAGATTGCTGCCTGTTCCTTCCTCTAGAAGCTTCATCACAGAGGGCCACCTGCCAGATACCAGCCAGAGCTCTCCTATATGAGATGTCTCCCAGTCAGGAGGCACTGCGGTCAGGGACCCACTTGAGGAGGCATTTCTGTCTCTTAGCAGAGCTCGAGTGCTGTGCTGGGAGATCCACTGCTCTCTTCAGAGTCGGCAGGCAGGAACATTTAAGTCTGCTGAAGCTGTGCCCACAGCAACCCCTTCCCCCCGGTGCTCTGTCCCAGGGAGATGGGAGTTTTATCTATAAACCCCTGACTGGGCCTGCTGTTTTTCTTTCAGAGATGCCCTGCTCAGAGAGGAGGAATCTAGAGAGGCAGTTTGGCTACAGCGGCTTTGCTGTGCTATGGTGGGCTCCACCTAGTTCAAACTTCCTGGTAGCTTTGTTTACACTGTGAGGGGAAAGCCGCCTGGTGTTTTTATTGCAGCACTAGTCACAATAACCAAAATATGGAAAAAACTTAATTGTTCATCAACAGACAAAAGGATAATGAAAATATGGTATACATACACAATGGAATACTGTTTAGCCACAAGAAATAATGAAATCCAATTATTTGTGGCAACTTGGATGCACCTGGAGGACATTATGTTATTTGAAATAAGTCAGGCACCTAAAGATAAATACCACATATTCTTACTCATATGTGGGAGGTTAAAAAGTTGATCTCATAGAAGTAGAGAGTAGAATACTTGTTGCTAAAGCTGAGAAGGACAAGGGGTAGGGACATGGGAAGAGGTTGGTTAATAGATACAAGGTTACAGTTAGAAAGAATTAGTTCTAGTGTTTTACAGCACCGTAGGGTGACTATAAGAAACAATTTATAGTATATTTTTAAGTAGCAAGAAGAGAGGATTTTGAATATTACCAGTACAAAGAAATAATAAAGATTTGAGAGGATGGATATACTAATTGCCCTGATTTGATCATTACACATTGCATACGTGTATGGAAATATCATAATGTACCCCATAAATATGTACAACTATTATGTATCAAAAGTAATAAAAAAACAAATAAAATAAATAATATATGTTTAAAATACATAAAGAGATAAACCAGATTAGGTTAAAAATAGAACTACTATCTGATTCACCAATCACACTACTGGATTGTATGGGAAATGAAATCAGTATTTCGAAGAGATTTATGCACTCCCATATTCACTGCAGCACTGTTTACAATAGCCAAGATACAGAATCAAATAAGTCTCCAAGAATGGATGAATAGATAAAGAAAAATCTGGTATATACACACAATGGGATACTATTCAGCCATAAAAGGATGAAATCTTATCATTTGCAATCACATAGATAGACCTAAGGACATCATGTTACATGAAATAAGCCAGACACAGAAATACGAATACCATGTTATCTAACTCATATGTGGAATCTTAAAAATAAAAGTTGACATCACAGGAGCAGAGAGTGGAACAGTATAACAGTGGATACCTGAGGCTGAGGAGGGGAGCAAAGGAGGAGAGGATGGGGAGAGGTTGATCAACAGGTATAAGCTACAATTCAATAGGAGGAATAAGTTCTGATGTCTATTGCCCAGTAGAGTGACTATAGTAAACAGTAAGGTATTATATATTACAAATACCTAGAAGAGAGGCTTTTAAATGTTCTTACCACAAAGACATGATAAATGTATGAGATGATAGGTAAACTAAGTACCCTGATTTAATTATGATACAACATATATATGCATGGAAACATCAAATTGTACCACACAAATATGCACAATTAAAAATCAAATTTAAAAAAATTAAAACAACCGTCTATGGACAAATGAGCTTATGCAGCTCTACTTGCCCTAAGAGAAATATAGATTTATGATAGCCAATTATAATAAAGATAAATATGCTGATTCGTGTATACTTTATGCCTGCACTTGTAACTGATAAACGGAGCTTCCTACTACTTTCAGTTTGAGGTCTCCTGGTTTGTGAACTGTTCTGCTGTATGCACAATACACTTTTTAAAAATTTCTAGTTTTCAGCTGGCACCATCCAGATCAATAAACTGACTCAGCACAAGAAGATAGCTTTGACTCCCTATGATTTCATCTCTGACCTGACCAGTCAGCACTCCCGGCTCACTGGCTTCCCCCCATCCACCAAGCTGTCCTTAAAAACTCTGATCTGATCCCCAAATGCTCAAGGAGACTGATTTGAGTAATAATGAAACTCCAGTCTCCCAAAAAAAAGAAAAAATTCTAGTTTCATCTAATTTTATTCTTGACAGAAAAGAGAGAAAAAAATGTCAGAAGCCATTATGGAAAGTGGGTAAAGGAGCATTCTGAAGGGACCTAGTATGATTGCCAGACAGTGTCTCAGGTTTAATTGAAGGTGTTAATTATTAATTTATGTGAAATAAATCTACCTAGTTCTCTGCTCTTAGATTTGTGATCTTGGCCAAGTTACTTCAGTAAATAATTCTAGATTCATTATGTAAAATGGTAGTGATAAAACACTTATCTCATAATAGTGCTTTGTGGAACTTAGTGCAGCCAAACTAAAGATTTCTTTCCTAGATCTGCTACATACAAAGTCCCAGCTCAAGTCTCCTTCCAACTTCAATGTGTCCTCTAATCCAGCCCACCTCAGAACTCCAAGCCCTGAGTCCCTGAGGGGAAAATCTCTAACCAGAGGTACCACCGATCACTAAAGACCTATCCCCACAGCAAAGGCAAAGGAAGAACTCTTGGAGCCCCCATCTATAAAGGAGGTTGGTTTTAAAGTTGGGGGAGGAGGAAGTTGAAGAAAGGGCCAAGTCAGTGGATTCTAGCACACAGAGAAGGTGTGGATGGACAGCACTATGCTTCTAGACAGGAGAGCTGGATGAAAGAAGGACAGAGGGGCAAGGAGTACACTTGCAGAGGTTAGGGTAAAAAAATTATGGTAATTAGAATGTTTGGGGGCCTGTTTTCCAGAATTCTGATGTAGGAAGTATCTTCCTAGGTGTTTAGGTTTTTCATTCACTTACTTTAGGTATCAGTGGTCTTCAAACTAGTGTATTACATACACCTAAGGATGTGAAAAGATTCTTCAAGAGTACTCAGATACTTGTAGCTCTAACAAGATATATATCCGTATCCTAAATTCCGTATGGGTTCTTTCTTAAAATTAATGGTAGAGGTTCATTTCCTGTCCCAGGCTCTCATGATTGTCTTCTTTTTATTTTTTTAAAAAGCAAGGCATAGCCCTTTTCTTTTTCTTTCCCCCTTTTCCTAATCCTTTTCCCTTTCTCTTTATTTCCTTTCCCTTCTCTTCCTGAACAATTCACTTCTAAAGCATTTAGGTAAGGCAGAGCAAAGTAGAAGTCTCTTGGTAGTGCAACAATGGGTCAGGGTGAAGAAGGGGAGCTGTGGTGGTCCATGATCAAGCAGGTTGAGGTGTTAAGTCTGGGAGGCAGCGTGATGTTGGCAAGGAGGAAGTTCACTGGAGTGGAGCTCACTGTGGAGTGTCAGAGCCAGAGCACAATGAGGAACGGGGAATGACATGATTTGTCCAAGCAAGGTAAGGTAGGCATCCATGGAGAGGGGAGGCCCAGCATAGAGTGTTGGAGAGGGTGGAAGAGGTCATTCACGTAGGAAACAGAGATGGGAAATTGGCTTCATGCAGGGAGACAGATCAAAAATTAAATATATTAAGGATAAAAAGAGCCAAGATTCTCCCTTTCAGAGAAGACAGGCATAAATACTGAAATGTAGGGGAAAAAACTAAAATAGTCCCTGCGGTATTGGATTAGAATTGGAGGCTTTGCTATGAACTTTTGGTTTTCAATACAGGCAGATATGTGTAGAAATATAGACACAAATGTGTGTTCTCTGGTCCTGTCCACTAAGAGAGTCTGGAAACAGCAGTAGTCCAATAATAGTGAGCACACCTGGCACTTAGCTCTTGACTCCTTGGATAACTGGCTGATTTTAATACTGATAAGGGAAAGCACAAAATGAGCCTGGAACACATTTTGTACCAGAAGAGACATGCTAAAAAAAAAAAGATGAAGATTTATCCAAAGGACTCAGAAGCCAGCCTGAGGAGGTTGCCACTGGCTAAATAGAGAACAACATGAGCATCAAAATAAATAATGATCATGATGTATTATAAACCATTCAATAAGGCTGAGCATGGTGGCTCACGCCTATAATCCCAACACTTTGGGAGGCTGAGGCAGGCGGATCACCTGAGGTCAGGAGTTAGAGACCAGTCTCGCCAACATGGTGAAACCCGGTCTCTACTAAAAATACAAAAAAATTAGCCAGGCGTAGGTGGCAGGCGCCTCAGCTGCTTGCGAGGCCAAGGCAGGAGAATCACTTGAACCCAGGAGGCGGAGGTTGCAATGACCCGAGATCACACCATTGCATGGCTGGGTGACAAGAGCGAGACTCTGTCTCAACAACAATGACAGAAATCTGTTCAATAAAATAGAATACCATAAATCCAAACAGACATTCGTAGATAAATGAATAAATTAAAAGTGTGTTAAGAAATTGAATATTTACAGAGCTTTAAAATACCTTCCCACAAATATGTATTTTGTGTAAAGTATAAGAGTAACTTTACAGTGGATATGTAACTTGACAGAGGGTACAACTTCACTGATCAGATAAACATCATCGAAGAGATTGAAATCTTATATGATTGAGATAAGAATGTATTGAGAATACAGAAACATCTCTGAAATATTTCTGCCTAAAATGCATAATCTGAATCTAACATGAGAAAATCTTAGACAAACCCAAATCGAGGAACATTCTACAAAGTAGCTGGCCTATAATCTTCAAATTGCCAAAGTCGTAAAAGAAGGAAAGACTAAGGAACTGTTCTAAATTGAGTAAGACAAAAGAGACAGGACAACTAAATGCAAAGAGTGATATGGAGCAAATTCTGGTGTAACTTGAATAGGATCTAAGAAATATATAGTAATAATGTACCAATGTTAATTTCCCAATGTTAACTCTTGTACTGCGTTTATGTACAAGAATGACCTTCCTCATAAGAAAGTTACACTTAAGTATTTGGGAGTGATGAGACATCATGTCATAACTTACTCTCAAATGGTTCACACCCACAAAAAACTTTGTATTGTATCTCAACTCTTTGGTAAGTTTGTGATTATTTTGAAATAATAATGTAATAATAATAAAAATAGAGATGATTCATCTCAAATCTTAAGATAGTGTATTGTCATGAAGTGTAAAATGTCAAGGGCATCAAAATGAAGAGATCATGTGAGAAGTCCTTCAATCAAGGCACTGTGAAGTCCACCGTCCCATCCATCTCATTAAGAAATGCGTTTCCAAATATGATTTTATCTCTTATGTTTAATAATCATTAATTAAATTACCTAATATTTATGTCGATTTGATCAGTTAATAATTGAAATGATAAAGCAAAAAGAAAGGGTCTGACACTTTGAAGCTTTATAGTCTTTATAGTCATAAGAAATTTTAAAATATACGTACACATGAATATACACATTTGTTGCAAAAAACTGTGACAGGATAATCTACAGAGACTTTCAATATTTTACTTAAGAATAAAATTCTTTTAAGGCAGTGGAAAAAAATAAGAAAAAAGATAAATACAAAATTTTCAAATATTGAAAAAGAGCTTGTTCACTTATTTTTTAAATGGATGATAGTAAGTTTCTTTTTTCTTTTTTTTGTTTTAGGAAACAGAGTCTTGCTCTGTCACCCAGGCTGGAGTGCAGTGGCATGGTCTTGGTTCACTGCAACCTCTGCTTCCTGGGTTCAAGTGATTCTCTTGCCTCAGTCTCCTGAGTAGCTGGGATTACAGGCGCCCACCATCATGTCCAGCTAATTTTTGTATTTTTAGTAGAGACTGAGTTTCACCATTTTGGCCAGGCTGGTCTCGAACTCCTGACCTCAGGTGGTCTGCCCACCTCAGCCTCCTCCCAAACTGCTGGGATTACTAGCATGAGCCACCGTGCCCAGCCAATGCTATTTCCAAATACATGAGTTTCATAAAAATATGCATGGATTCATTTCAAAGTCATAAAACAGTTCTTTCGTTAAAATGTCAATATTTGTAATGTATTTTAAAAACTACAATCCTTGCAATATTTAAATGTATATGAAAATGGCAGATGTCAACTTGAAAATGTGTGAGGGGGTATGAACCTGTTTAAAATTCCTTTAGGGAGAGGCCAGGCGAGGTGGCTCACAGCTTATAATCCCAGCACTTTGGGAGGCCATGGTGGGTGTGATAGCTTGAGGCCAGGAAGTAATTCAAGACAAACCTGTACAAGAAAGTGAGACCTCATCTCTACAAAAATAAATAAATAAAAATTCACCAGGCATAGTCTTGATCATGCCACTGCATTCCAGCCTGGGCAGCAGAGTGAGTCTCTGCATGAAAATAAATAGATAAAATAAATAAAATTCCTTTAGGGATATGCAAGCAAAACTTTTGAAGATCTCTGCTCTAGACTACATATATATGATCAAACATGTTCTCACATTTAATGGAAGACAGACATATATATCAGCATTATACAACAGAAGTTATAATACAAGCCGCAAATGCAAGGCAGATATGTAGTTTTAGGTTTTCTAGCCACATTTTTAAAAGGAAAAAGAAATAGAAAAAAAATGTTTAAGAATGTATTTTATTTAAACTAATATACCAAAAATATTATAATTGCACAGCATGAAATCAATGTAAAAAATAGTGATTTTTACTTGTTTGTCCTAAGTTTCAAAACATCGTGTGTGTTTTACACCCACAGCACATTTCAATCTAGACCAGCCACATTTCCTTTCTTTTCTTTTTTCTTAACTTTTAAGTTTAGAGGCACATGTGCCGATTTGTTACACAAGTAAACCTGTGTCATGGGGGTTTGTCGTACAAACTATTTCATCACCTAGGTATTAAACCTAGTACCCATAAGCTATTTTTCCTGATCCTCTCCCTCCTCCCACCCTCCACCCTCTGATAGGCCCTGGGTGTGTTGTTCCCCTCTAAGTGTCCACGTGTTTTCATCATTTAGCTCCTACTTATAAGTGAGAACATGTGGTGTTTCATTTTCTGTTCCTGCATTAGTTTGCTAAGGATAATGGCCTCCAACTTCATCCATGTCCCTGCAAAGGACATGATCTCATTCTTTTTTATGGCTTCATAGTATTCCATGATGTATATGTACCACATTTGCCTTGTCCAGTCTATTATTGATGGGCGTTTAAGTTGACGCCATGTCTTTGCTATTGTGGATAGTGCTGCAATGAACATACACGTACATATGTCTTAATAATAGAATAATTTATATTTTGGGGTTATGTACCTAGTAATGGGATTGTTGAGTCGAATGGTATTTCTGTCTTTAGGACTTTGAGGAATTGCCCGACTGTCTTCCATAATGGTTGAACTAATTTATACTCCCACCGACAATGTATAAGTGTTCCTTTTTTTCCACAACCTCACCAGCATCTGTTACTTTTTTACTTTTTCATAGTAGCTATTCTGATGGGTGTGAGATAGTATCTTATTGTGGTTTTGATTTGCATTTCTCTAATGATCAGTGACGTTGAGCTTTTTTTCACATGATTGTTGGTCACGTGTATGTCTTCTTTTGAAAAGTGTCTGTTCATGTCCTTTGCCTGTGTTTTAATGGGATTGTTTTTTCTTGTAAATTTGTTTAAGTTCCTTATAGATAATAGATATTAGACCTTTGTCAGATGCATAGTTTGCAAAAACTTTCCCCCATTCTGTAGGTTGTCTGTTTAATAGTTCATTTTGCTGTGCAGAAGCTCCTTAGTTTAATTAGACCCCATTTGTCAATTTTGCTTTTGTTGCAGTTGCTCTTTGTGTCTTCATCATGAAATCTTTGCCTGCCCCTATGTCCTGAATGGTATTGCCTAGGTTGTCATCCCAAGTTTTTATAGGTTTGGGTTTTACATTTAAGTCTTTAATCCATCTGGAGTTAATTTTGTATATGGTGTAAGGAAGGTAGACCAGCCACATTTTAAGTGCTCAAAAACCATATGTCATTACCATATTGGAGCATATACGTGTATCTTCAAACCCTAATAATTCTGGCACACTTAATTTTTTAATTATTTTATTTTTTATTAATAGGAAGTAGAAAATATTAAATTTCTATATGAGGAAATGAGATGAGAATTGGCTGTAAGCTACCATAATAAATGAAACATACTGAATTGGAAAGCAATCATGAAAAACTCATCCATGGACTTGATCCATTTTAGCTTGAAGATTTTGGCAGCCTCAGCGCACCTTCCAATTGCATTTAAAGCAATCAGCATCACCTATCTATATAATGTAATGTGTACTTCATTCGCTGTTCAGAGCAACTTTTCTTTTCGCTAATGACACAATCCTAGGTATTAGTTTTTAGAATGGTTAAAAAGAATTTCTCACATTTAAATGTAGTTTTTTTTTTTTTTTAAATTATTATTATTATACTTTAAGTTGTAGGGTACATGTGCATAACGTGCAGGTTTGTTACATATGTATACTTGTGCCTTCTTGGTGTGCTGCACCCATCAACTCGTCATTTACATCAGGTATAACTCCCAATGGAATCCCTCTCCCCTCCCCCCTCCCCCCTCCCCCCTCCCCCCTCCCCATGATAGGCCCCGGTGCGTGATGTTCCCCTTCCTGAGTCCGAGTGATCTCATTGTTCAGTTCCCACCTATGAGTGAGAACATGCGGTGTTTGGTTTTCTGTTCTTGTGATAGTTTGCTAAGAATGATGGTTTCCAGCTGCATCCATGTCCCTACAAAGGACGCAAACTCATCCTTTTTGATGGCTGCATAGTATTCCATGGTGTATATGTGCCACATTTTCTTAATCCAATCTGTCACTGATGGACATTTGGGTTGATTCCAAGTCTTTGCTATTGTGAATAGTGCCGCAATAAACATACGTGTGCATGTGTCTTTATAGCAGCATAATTTATAATCCTTTGGGTATATACCCAGTAATGGGATGGCTGGGTCATATGGTACATCTAGTTCTAGATCCTTAAGGAATCGCCATACTGTTTTCCATAATGGTTGAACTAGTTTACAATCCCACCAACAGTGTAAAAGTGTTCCTATTTCTCCACATCCTCTCCAGCACCTGTTGTTTCCTGACTTTTTAATGATCGCCATTCTAACTGGTGTGAGATGGTATCTCATTGTGCTTTTGATTTGCATTTCTCTGATGGCCAGTGATGATGAGCATTTTTTCATGTGTCTGTTGGCTGTATGAATGTCTTCTTTTGAGAAATCTCTGTTCATATCTTTTGCCCACTTTTTGATGGGGTCGTTTGTTTTTTTCTTGTAAATTTGTTTGAGTTCTTTGTAGGTTCTGGATATTAGCCCTTTGTCAGATGAGTAGATTGCAAAAATTTTCTCCCATTCTGTAGGTTGCCTGTTCACTCTGATGGTAGTTTCTTTTGCTGTGCAGAAGCTCTTTAGTTTAATGAGATCCCATTTGTCAATTTTGGCTTTTGCTGCTGTTGCTTTTGGTGTTTTAGACATGAAGTCTTTGCCCATGCCTATGTCCTGAATGGTACTACCTAGGTTTTCCTCTAGGATTTTTATGGTATTAGGTCTAACATTTAAGTCTCTAATCCATCTTGAATTAATTTTCGTATAAGGAGTAAGGAAAGGATCCAGTTTCAGCTTTCTACTTACGGCTAGCCAATTTTCCCAGCACCATTTATTAAATAGGGAATCCTTTCCCCATTTCTTGTTTCTCTCAGGTTTGTCAAAGATCAGATGGCTGTAGATGTGTGGTATTATTTCTGAGGACTCTGTTCTGTTCCATTGGTCTATATCTCTGTTTTGGTACCAGTACCATGCTGTTTTGGTTACTGTAGCCTTGTAGTATAGTTTGAAGTCAGGTAGCGTGATGCCTCCAGCTTTGTTCTTTTGACTTAGGATTGTCTTGGAGATGCGGGCTCTTTTTTGGTTCCATATGAACTTTAAAGCAGTTTTTTCCAATTCTGTGAAGAAACTCGTTGGTAGCTTGATGGGGATGGCATTGAATCTATAAATAACCTTGGGCAGTATGGCCATTTTCACGATATTGATTCTTCCTATCCATGAGCATGGTATGTTCTTCCATTTGTTTGTGTCCTCTTTGATTTCACTGAGCAGTGGTTTGTAGTTCTCCTTGAAGAGGTCCTTTACATCCCTTGTAAGTTGGATTCCTAGGTATTTTATTCTCTTTGAAGCAATTGTGAATGGAAGTTCATTCCTGATTTGGCTCTCTGTTTGTCTGTTACTGGTGTATAAGAATGCTTGTGATTTTTGCACATTAATTTTGTATCCTGAGACTTTGCTGAAGTTGCTTATCAGCTTAAGGAGATTTTGGGCTGAGACAATGGGGTTTTCTAAATATACAATCATGTCATCTGCAAACAGGGACAATTTGACTTCTTCTTTTCCTAACTGAATACCCTTGATTTCTTTCTCTTGACTAATTGCCCTAGCCAGAACTTCCAACACCATGTTGAATAGGAGTGGTGAGAGAGGGCATCCCTGTCTTGTGCCAGTTTTCAAAGGGAATTTTTCCAGTTTTTGCCCATTCAGTATGATATTGGCTGTGGGTTTGTCATAAATAGCTCTTATTATTTTGAGGTACGTTCCATCAATACCGAATTTATTGAGCGTTTTTAGCATGAAGGGCTGTTGAATTTTGTCAAAAGCCTTTTCTGCATCTATTGAGATAATCATGTGGTTCTTGTCTTTGGTTCTGTTTATATGCTGGATTATGTTTATTGATTTGCGAATGTTGAACCAGCCTTGCATCCCAGGGATGAAGCCCACTTGATCATGGTGGATAAGCTTTTTGATGTGTTGCTGAACCCGGTTTGCCAGTATTTTATTGAGAATTTTTGCATCGATGTTCATCAGGGATATTGGTCTAAAATTCTCTTTTTTTGTTGTGTCTCTGCCAGGCTTTGGTATCAGAATGATGTTGGCCTCATAAAATGAGTTAGGGAGGATTCCCTCTTTTTCTATTGATTGGAATAGTTTCAGAAGGAATGGTACCAACTCCTCCTTGTACCTCTGGTAGAATTCAGCTGTGAATCCATCTGGTCCTGGACTTTTTTTGGTTGGTAGGCTATTAATTATTGCCTCAATTTCAGAGCCTACTATTGGTCTATTCAGGGATTCAACTTCTTCCTGGTTTAGGCTTGGAAGAGTGTAAGTGTCCAGGAAATTATCCATTTCTTCTAGATTTTCCAGTTTATTTGCGTAGAGGTGTTTATAGTATTCTCTGATGGTAGTTTGTATTTCTGTGGGGTCGGTGGTGATATCCCCTTTATCATTTTTAATTGCATAGATTTGATTCTTCTCTCTTTTCTTCTTTATTAGTCTGGCTAGTGGTCTGTCAATTTTGTTGATCTTTTCAAAAAACCAACTCCTAGATTCATTGACTTTTTGGAGAGTTTTTTGTGTCTCTATCTCCTTCAGTTCTGCTCTGATCTTAGTTATTTCTTGCCTTCTGCTAGCTTTCGAATGTGTTTGCTCTTGCTTCTCTAACTCTTTTAATTGTGATGTTAGAGTGTCAATTTTAGATCTTTCCTGCTTTCTCTTGTGGGCATTTAGTGCTATAAATTTCCCTCTACACACTGCTTTAAATGTGTCCCAGAGATTCTGGTATGTTGTATCTTTGTTCTCATTGGTTTCAAAGAACATCTTTATTTCTGCCTTCATTTCGTTATGTACCCAGTAGTCATTCAGGAGCAAGTTGTTCAGTTTCCATGTAGTTGAGCAGTTTTGATTGAGTTTCTTAGTCCTGAGTTCTAGTTTGATTGCACTGTGGTCTGAGAGACAGTTTGTTATAATTTCTGTTCTTGTACATTTGCTGAGGAGTGCTTTACTTCCAATTACGTGGTCAATTTTGGAGTAAGTACGATGTGGTGCTGAGAAGAATGTATATTCTGTTGATTTGGGGTGGAGAGTTCTGTAGATGTCTATTAGGTCTGCTTGCTGCAGAGATGAGTTCAATTCCTGGATATCCTTGTTAACTTTCTGTCTCGTAGATCTGTCTAATGTTGACAGTGGAGTGTTGAAGTCTCCCATTATTATTGTATGGGAGTCTAAGTCTCTTTGTAAGTCTCTAAGGACTTGCTTTATGAATCTGGGTGCTCCTGTATTGGGTGCATATATATTTAGGATAGTTAGCTCTTCCTGTTGAATTGATCCCTTTACCATTATGTAATGGCCTTCTTTGTCTCTTTTGATCTTTGATGGTTTAAAGTCTGTTTTATCAGAGACTACTATTGCAACCCCCGCTTTTTTTTGTTCTCCATTTGCTTGGTAAATCTTCCTCCATCCCTTTATTTTGAGCCTATGTATGTCTCTGCGTGTGAGATGGGTCTCCTGAATACAGCAGACTGATGGGTCTTGACTCTTTATCCAGTTTGCCAGTCTGTGTCTTTTAATTGGAGCATTTAGTCCATTTACATTTAAGGTTAAGATTGTTATGTGTGAACCTGATCCTGCCATTATGATATTAACTGGTTATTTTGCTCGTTAGTTGATGCAGTTTCTTCCTAGCCTCGATGGTCTTTACATTTTGGCATGTTTTTGCAATGGCTGGTACCGGTTGTTCCTTTCCATGTTTAGTGCTTCCTTCAGGATCTCTTGTAAGGCAGGCCTAGTGGTGACAAAATCTCTAAGCATTTGCTTATCTGTAAAGGATTTTATTTCTCCTTCACTTATGAAACTTAGTTTGGCTGGATATGAAATTCTGGGTTTAAAATTCTTTTCTTTAAGAATGTTGAATATTGGCCCCCACTCTCTTCTGGCTTGTAGAGTTTCTGCCGAGAGATCTGCTGTTAGTCTGATGGGCTTCCCTTTGTGGGTAACCCGACCTTTCTCTCTGGCTGCCCTTAAGATTTTTTCCTTCATTTCAACTTTGGTGAATCTGGCAATTATGTGTCTTGGAGTTGCTCTTCTCGAGGAGTATCTTTGTGGCGTTCTCTGTATTTCCTGGATTTGAATGTTGGCCTGCCCTACTAGGTTGGGGAAGTTCTCCTGGATGATATCCTGAAGAGTGTTTTCCAACTTGGTTCCATTTTCCCCCTCACTTTCAGGCACCCCAATCAGACGTAGATTTGGTCTTTTTACATAATCCCATACTTCTTGCAGGCTTTGTTCATTTCTTTTTCTTCTTTTTTCTTTTGGTTTCTCTTCTCGCTTCATTTCATTCATTTGATCCTCAATCGCTGATACTCTTTCTTCCAGTTGATCGAGTCGGTTACTGAAGCTTGTGCATTTGTCACGTATTTCTCGTGTCATGGTTTTCATCTCTTTCATTTCGTTTAGGACCTTCTCTGCATTAATTACTCTAGCCATCAATTCTTCCACTTTTTTTTCAAGATTTTTAGTTTCTTTGCGCTGGGTACGTAATTCCTCCTTTAGCTCTGAGAAATTTGATGGACTGAAGCCTTCTTCTCTCATCTCGTCAAAGTCATTCACCGTCCAGCTTTGATCCGTTGCTGGCGATGAGCTGCGCTCCTTTGCCGGGGGAGATGCGCTCTTATTTTTTGAATTTCCAGCTTTTCTGCCCTGCTTTTTCCCCATCTTTGTGGTTTTATCTGCCTCTGGTCTTTGATGATGGTAATGTACTGATGGGGTTTTGGTGTAGGTGTCCTTCCTGTTTGATAGTTTTCCTTCTAACAGTCAGGACCCTCAGCTGTAGGTCTGTTGGAGATTGCTTGAGGTCCACTCCAGACCCTGTTTGCCTGGGTATCAGCAGCAGAGGCTGCAGAAGATAGAATATTTCTGAACAGCGAGTGTACCTGTCTGATTCTTGCTTTGGAAGCTTCCTCTCAGGGGTGTACTCCACCCTGTGAGGTGTGGGGTATCAGACTGCCCCTAGTGGGGGATGTCTCCCAGTTAGGCTGCTCAGGGGTCAGGGACCCACTTGAGCAGGGAGTCTGTCCCTTCTCAGATCTCAACCTCCGTGTTGGGAGATCCACTGCTCTCTTCAAAGCTGTCAGACAGAGTCGTTTGCGTCTGCAGAGTTTTCTGCTGCTTTTGTTGTTGTATAGTTGTGCCCTGTCCCCAGAGGTGGAGTCTACAGAGACAGGCAGGTTTCCTTGAGCTGCTGTGAGCTCCACCCAGTTCGAGCTTCCCAGCGGCTATGTTTACCTACTTAAGCCTCGGCAAAGGCGGGCGCCCCTCCCCCAGCCTCGCTGCTGCCTTGCCGGTAGATCACAGACTGCTGTGCTAGCAATGAGGGAGGCTCCGTGAGTGTGGGACCCTCCCGGCCAGGCGTGGGATATGATCTCCTGGTGTGCCTGTTTGCTTAAAGCGCAGTATTGGGGTGGGAGTTACCCGATTTTCCAGGTGTTGTGTGTCTCAGTTCCCCTGGCTAGGAAAAGGGATTCTCTTCCCCCTTGCGCTTCCCAGGTGAGGCAATGCCTCGCCCTGCTTCAGCTCTCGCTGGTCGGGCTGCAGCAGCTGACCAGCACCGATCGTCCGGCACTCCCCAGTGAGATGAACCCAGTACCTCAGTCGAAAATGCAGAAATCACCGGTCTTCTGTGTCGCTCGCGCTGGGAGTTGGAGACTGGAGCTGTTCCTATTCGGCCATCTTGCTCCCTGTTAAATGTAGTTTTTAAAGATTTGTTTGGCATTGGTATTTTTTACCAGCCTCTCACTTTGCTTTGTTTCCAGACTCCTCTCAAAGGCAATACACTTTTTAAACAATCAGATAAAAGGTATAGTCATTAGACAAAAATTGTCAGTATTCCCACCACCTCACTCTATGACAAAGATTCAGAGACAAATTTGAATGCTGAGAGAAGTTGCTTGCAAAGGGGCCAGCTTCCAAAAGAATGCATGCACTGAATAAAAACGATAGCAATATTTAAAGACAAAAAGAACAAAGTTACTGTTATTTTATCCATTATTTTCATTGAAAGAAAAACAGTAGCTTCTCATGTGATTATTGTACATGCAAGGGGTGCTACACAACTGCAAAGGTCAGCATTACGAGCAGTGAGCCATGTACTTGTTTTCTCAGTGGAAGTCAGTAACTTAGAAGAAATAAACCCAATACTTCATCTATGATAGGAATTAATGCTAAGCAGAACTATTAATAGTTTAAGAAAAGATAAAGTGTTGTGTCATTTTTTATCTCAAATTAAAAGTTTTTTCTGGACTGTGGTTCATGACATAGTTGTTTGTTCTTAGTTGTGAATAGTGTTAGGCTAAGGTCAAGATATCACTTTTATTTTCTCATCTGCCTGAATTCAGCATACCTTAACAGAATTTATAAAGTACCAGAAGAGTAGTTGGACACACAGACACATTCTCAAGCAGGTGTATTTTAGGAATCCAAAATTTTAAATATGAAGCTTAGGATCTGAAAATCAATTTCCTTAAAATTATCCATGATTACAAATACTTATTCCTGTTTCTAAGAGTTTTCTAGTTTTAACTTTTATACTTCGAGTTATTATTCAGTTAAGTTAATTTTTGTATGTGGTGTGAGTTTGGGGCTCAACTTTATTCTTTTGCCTGTGGATATCCAGTTATCCCACGCCATTTATTTTTCTTTTCCAGTTGAATTGTCTTGGCACTTTTGACAAATATCAATTGACCATAAACATAATGGTTTATTTCTGGACTTTCAATTCTATTCTGTTAATCTGTGTGTCTATCCTTAGATATGACAACCAAAGCACAAGAGATAGGAAAAAAAATAGCATGAGCTTCATTAAAATTTAAAACATTTTGCTTCAAAGAATAGTATCAATAAAATAGAAAGACAACTCACGAATGGGAAAAAAGTATTTGAAAATCATATATCCAAAAAGATATTTGTACCCAGAATATACACTAAGTCTTACAATTCAACAACAAAAAGGCAACAGAGTTTTAAAATGGGCAAGTGATTTGAATAGGCAGTTCTCCAAAGAATATACACGAATGGCCAATAAGCATAGGAAAAGATATTCAACTTCATTGGTAGAAATAAAACGGCAATGGGATGTGACTTTATATTCTCTAGGATAGCTAAAAAGAAAAAGAAAGGCAATAACAGTGTCAGTATGAATGTGGAGAAATCGAAACACTCACACATTTCTGGTGAGAATACAAAATGATGCAGCCACTTCAGAAAACAGTTTGGCAATTTCTAAAAATATTAAACATGAAAGTTTTAGGGGAGCAAGATGATGGACTAGAAGGCTCCACCAATCATCCTCCCCATAAGGACACCAATTTAACAGCTATCTACACAAAACAAGCACCTTCATAAGAACCAAAAATCAGGTGGGCACTCACAGTACCTAGTTGTAACTTCATATCACTGAAAGAGGCACTGAAGAGTAAGAAAAAAAAAACAGTCTTGAATCACCAATACCAACCCCTCACCCATCACCCAACAGCAGTGGCATGGTGTGGAGCACATTTCTGTGCACTAGGGGGAAGGAGAGAGCAGTAATTCTGAGACATTGAACTCAGAGCTGCCCTATTATCACAGAAAACAAAACCAGAACAAACTCAGCTGATGCTCACCCACAAAGGGAGCATTAAACCAGCCCTAGCCAAGAAGAAATCACGGAGCCCAGCAGTCCAAAGATGAGTTCCTACAAGCCTAGTCACTGTGAGTTAAGTGTTCTGGGGCTCTAAACAAACTTGAAAGGCAGTATAGGCCACAAGGACTTCAACTCCTGTATGAGTACTAAGGCTGAACTGAGCCCAGAGCCAGTGGACTGGTGGTGGGCATGTAACCTACTGAGACACCTGCCAGGATGGCTAAGAGACTGCTGACATCACTCTTCCCCTAACCCAAGGCTGCATAGCTCATGGCTCCAAAAAGATCCCTTTCCTTTGCTTTAAGAGAGAAGAGGGAAGAGTGGCAAGGGCTTTGTCTTGCATTTTGGATGCCAGCTCAGCCACAGTAGGATAGAGCACTGGTCAGAGTCAAGAGGCCCCCATCACAGGCCTTAGATGCCAGATGGTATTTCTTGAAAAACACTGGCCCAGAAGGGAACCCACTGCCTTGAAGGGACGAACCTAATCCTGGCAGCATTCATCACCTGCTAACTGAAGGGCCCTTTTTCCCTGAACAACCAGTAGCAATACCCAGGTACTATGTTGAGGGCCTTGGGTGAGACTCTGAGATTTGATGGCTTCAGGTGAGACTCAGCACATTTTCAGCTATGGTGGCTATGAGGTGAGATTCCTTTCATGTGAGAAAAGTGAAGGAAAAAGTAAAGGGTACCTTGTCTTAGATACCAGCTCAGCCACAGGGAGGTAGAGCACCAACTGGGCTCTTGGGGTCCCCAATTCCAGGACTTGGCTCTTGGATGGCATTTCTGGACCTGCCCTGGACCAGAAGGGAGCCTGATGCCCTGAAGAGTGAGTCCTAGGCCAGGCAGCATTCACCACAAGCTGACTGAAGCACCCTCAGGCCTTAAGAGAACATCAGTGGTAGTCTGGCAGTACTCCCCATGCACCTGTGATGGCCGTGGCTACAGGTGAGGCTGCTCTGCCTTTGGAAAGAAAAGGGAAGAGTGGGAAGGACTGTGTCTTGTAGTTTGAGTGCCAGCTTAACTGCAATACAATAGAACACCAAGTAGACTTCTAAGGTTTTTTACTCTAATCACTCCCAGATGGCACCTCTCTCTCTCACTCCCAGACGGCACCTCGGGACCTACCTGGAGCCCCGCAGAGCTCACGACCCTGAAGAGAAGAACACAGTCCTGGCTGGTTTTGCCACCTGTTGATTGTAGAGCCCCAGGGCCTGGAGCAAACATAGGCCACAGCTAGGGAATGATGATAGCAGGCCTTGAGAAAGACCAGTATTGTGCTGGCTTCAAGTCTAACCCAGCACAATTCCATTAGTGGTGACCACAGGGATGCCTGAGTCACTCCACTTCCAGTTCCATGTGGCTCAAAATAGAGACAGAGAGAGATTCTGTTTGGGGAAAGTAAGAGAAGAGAACAAGAGTCTCTGCCTGGTAATCCAGAGAATTCTTCTGGATCTTGTCCAAGACCATCAAGGTAGTACTTCTATAAGTCTGCAGGAACCACGGAGTTACTGGACTTGTGGTGCCCCCTAAAGCAGTCACAGGTTGGATCACAACAACCAAATCCTTTTGAGTATCTGGAAAATCTTACCAAGAAGAATGGGTACAAACAAGCCCAGACTGAGAAGACCACAATAAATACTTAAGTCTTTAATGCCTAACACAGATTAACATCTAAATGTATCAATAATTGATAAACAGAAAAACATGACCTCTCCATATGAACTAAATAAGGCAGCAGGGATCAATCCTGGAGAAACAGAGATATGTGACCCTTCAGACAGAGAATTAAAAATCTGTTTTGAGTAAACTCAAAAGAAATTCAAAAAAACACAGGGAAGGAATTCAGAACTCAATCAGGCAAATTTAACAGAGACTGAAGTAATTAAAAAGAATCAAGCAGATATTCTGGAACTGAAAAATGCAGTTGACATATTGAAGAATGTGTCAGAGTCTTTTAATAGCAGAACTGATCAAGCAGAAGAATTAGTGAGCTTGAAGACAGGCTGTTTGAAAATACGCAGTCAGAGAAGACACACAAAAAAAGAATGAAAACCAGTGAAGCACACCTACGGGATCTAGAAAATAGCCTCAAAAGGGCAAATCTAAGAGTTATTGGCCTTAAAGAGGAGATAGAGAAAGAGATAGGGGTAAAAAGTTATTTAAAGGGATGATAACAGAGATCTTCCCAAACCTTGAGAAAGATATTAATATCCAAATACAGGAAGGTTATAGAACACCAAGCAGATTTAACCTAAAGAAGACTACCTCAAGGCATTTAATAATCAAACTCCCAAAGGTCAAAGATAAAGAAATAATCCTAAAAGAAGCAAGAGAAAAGAAATAAATAACATACAATAGAGTGCCAAAACATGTGACAACAGACTTTCAGTAGAAACCCTACAGACCAGGAGAGAGTGGCATGACATATTTAAATTGCTGAAGGATGAAAACTTTTACCCTACAATAGTATATCCGGTGAAAATATTCTTCAAACATGAAGGAAAAATAAAGATTTTCCCTGACAAACAAAAGCAGAGGGATTTCATTAACACCAGGCCTGTCCTACAAAAAATGCTAATAAGAGTACCTTAATCAGAAAGAAAATGATGTTAATGAAAAATAAGAAATCATCTGAAGATACAAAACTCACTGGCAATAGTAAGTACACAGAAACACAGAATATTATCACACTGTAGTTGTTGTGTGTAAACTAATCATAAATAGAAGTACTAAATGATGAACCAATCAAAAATAATACTTACAACAGCTTTCAAGACATAGACAGTACGATAAGATGTAAATAGAAACAGCAAATATTTAAAAAGCAGGGTGACAAAGTTAGGACATAGAGTTTTTATTAGTTTCCTTTTTGCTTGTTTGCTTATTTGTTTATGAAAATAGCATTAAGTTGTTATCAGCTTAAAATAATGGGTTATAAGACAGAATTTGCAAGCCTCATGGTAATCTCAAACCAAAATACATACAACAAATCCACAAAAAATAAAAAGCAAGAAATTAAATCATATCACCAGAGAAAACGGTCTTCACTTAAAGGAAAACAGGATGGAAAGACAGAAGAAAGAGAAGACCACAAAACAACCAGAAAACAAATAACAGAATGGCAAAAGTACGTTTTTACTTATCAATAACAACATTGAATGGAATGGACTAAACTTTTCAGTCAAAAGACATAGAGTACCTGAATGGATTAAAAACAAACAAGACCCAATAATCTGTTGCCTACAAAATAGACACTTCACCTATGAAGAAATACACAGACTGAAAACAAAAGAATGGAAAAGTATATTCCATGACAATAGAAACCAAAAAAGAACAGAAGTAGCTATACTTATATCGGACAAAATAGATTTCAAGACAAAAACTATAATAAGAGACAAAGGAGGTCACTATATAATGATAAAGGGGTCTGAATTGCTAAAGAGGATATAACAATTTTAAATATATATGCATCCAATGCTGAAGCACTCATATATAATAAAACAAATATTATTAGAGCTCGAGAGAGATAGACTCCAATATAATAATAGCTGGAGACTCTAACACTCCACTTTCAGCATTGGAGAGGTCTTCCAGACAGAAAATCAACAAAGAAACACTGGACTTTATCTGCCCTATATACCAAATGGATCTAATAGATATTTATACAACATTTCATCCAACAGCTGCAGAATAGAGATTCTTTTCCTCAGCACAAAGATTATCCTCAAGGATAGACCATATGTGAGGTCATAAAACAAGTCTTAAAACATTCAACAAGTTGAAATAATATTAAGCATTTTCTCTGACCACGATGGAATAAAGCTATAATAACAAGAGGAATTTTGGAAACTATAAAAATACATGGAAATTAAACAACATGCTCCTGAATGACCAGTGAGCCAATGAAGTAATAAAAAAAGGAAGTGGAAAATTTTCTTAAAACAAATGATAATGGAAACACAGCAGACCAAAACCTGTGGGATACAGCAAAAGCAGTGCTAAGAGGGATGTTTATAGCTATAAGTGCCCACATCAAAAAAGAAGAAAAACTGCAAATAAACAGCCTAATGATACATCTTAAATAACTAGAAAAGCAAGAGCAAACCAAACACAAAATTAGTAGAAGAAAAGAAATAATAAAGAGCAGAGAAGAAATAAATGAAATTGAAATGAAGAAAACAATACAAAAAACAAACAAAAATGATTTTTTTGAAAAGTTAAGCAAAATTGACAAAGCATTAGCCAGACTAAGAAGAGGGAAGATCGAAATAAATAAAATCAGAGCTGAAAAAGGAGACATTATAACTGATACTGAAGAAATTCAAAGGATTATTAGTGGCTACTATGACCAACTGTATGTCATTACATTGGGAAATCTAGAAAAAATGGGCAAATTTCTAGACATATACAACGTACCAAGATTGAACTATGAAGAAATCCAAAACCTGAACAGAACAATAACAAGTAATGACATCAAAGCTGTAATAAGTCTCCCAGTAAAGAAAAGCCCAGGACCCAATGATTTCACTGCTGAATTCTACCCAACATTTAAAGAACTAACGCCAATCCTAGTCAAACTATTCTGAAAATAGAGGAAGAGGGAATACTTCCAAACTCATTCTGCAAGGCCAATATAACGTTGTTATTAAAGCCAGACAAAAAAACATTAAAAGGCCAGTGGCTCACACCTGTAATCCCAGCATTTGAGGAGGCTGAAGTAGGTGGATCCCCAGAGGTCAGGAGTTCAAGACTAGCCTGGCCAACGTGGCAAAATCCAGTCTCTACTAAAAATACAGAAATTACCTATCATAGTAGTGGGAGCCTGTAGTCCTGGCTACTAAGGAAGCTGAGGCAATAGAATTACTTGAACCTGGGAGATGGAGGTTGCAGTGAGCTAAGATTGTGCCACTATGCTCTAGCCTGAGCAACAGAGCAAGACTCCATCTCAAAAAATATGTAAAAAATAAAAAAACACGTTAAAAAAGGAAAACTAGAGGCCAATATCTCTGATGACTTTTTGTTTGTTTGTTTTTGTTTTTTGTTTTTTGTTTTGAGACTGGGTCTTCCTCTGTCACCCAGGCTGGAGTGCAGTGGCATGATGATCTCGGCTCACTACAGCCTCGACCTCCTGGGCTTAAGCAGTTCTCCCAGGAGCCTCCCAAATAGCTGGGACTATGGGCGCATGCCACCAAAATTTGATTTCTCACCTGATTTCCCTAGTCCCCACTCTGACTGGTGTACTATAATGTCATTATTGTTCCTCATGGGGAAACACAGAGTCTGATGGTTGCAAATCTCATGTCTGCCAGGGCCAACACATTAGCCATCACCATCATAGATGATTAAGACCTTCCAAGTCTTAAGTAAATGCATCTTATAGTCAGAACTTAAATCATACCTAGAACCCTATGGCCAGAAAGTTCAGTAAAGGTATAGTTTCTAGCCTCTGTAGTACAAGGCATGAAGATGGTGCCTTGTAATCAGTTGGGAAAGACCGGAGTAAGAATGAACTTGAGGAAAATGTGATTTTTGGCCATGTTTAATTTTAAAATACCAAATTTAAGAATGATGTGTTGCACAACTCTACGGGATTCAGTGGAGTGCCATCCACATTTATACACACACACACATATATTTTTTTTTTTTAAATTTTTGCAGAGACAGAGTCTCACTATTTTGCCAAGGCTGGTTTTGAACTGCTGGCCTCTAGTAATCCTCCTGCCTTGGCCTCCCAAAGTTATATATATTTTTTCATGTTGAGATGTATATTGATTCTGAGACATATATATGTATATATGTGTGTAAGTATATGTGTATGTCTGTGTATGTGTGTGCACACAAAACTATATGTGATGGACCTGCCTCTTAGAATCAAAGTGAAGATTATTGGGTTCATGAGTTTAGAGCTCAGCGAAGAGGTCAGGGTCAGATATAAAACTCAGGAGCCATCAATATGTAAAAGTTATGTAAAGAAAGCCATTATAGTAAATCAGATCATATAGGGAAGGAAGAGTCTAATAGCACCTCAACATTCAGAACTCAGAATGAAGAGAAAGAGCCACCAAAAGAAGCTGGTCATAAGTAAAAAATGAGGTAGGAGAAAATGAGAAGAATGTAGTGTCATGGAGACAAAACTGTTGCATTCTGTTGAGAGGTCAAGAAAAATGCTGGCTGAGATCAACCATTCGGTTTTTGACACAGGACAGCAATTGTTACTGGTAAACAAGAGTAGTTTCACTATGATGGTGAAGAATTAGGATAGACTAGAAGATGCAAAAGTGGAGAGAGTGAGTTTAGCCAACACTTTCAGGAAATTTTATAGTAAAGAGGAGAGAAGAAATGAGAGAGTAATTGTTGACTGGTGGCTAACGGTAAGTATAATTTATCACATTCACAACATATCCTTTCATTGATAAAACAAAGACACTTAAACAGGAATAGATATTGAATTTTATTAATAGCTATTTTTAATAGACTTTATTTTTTAGAGCTGTTTTAGGCTTACAGAAAAATTGTACAGAAACTCAGATTTCCCATGAAAACCCTCCCCCATACACACATAGTTTCTCTTACAATTATCTTGCATTTATGCTATTTGTTACAATTGATAAGCCAATATTGATTCATTATTATTAACTAAGGTTTATAGTTTACCATAGGGTTCATTTTTTGGGTTGTACAGTTCTATTAATTTTGACAAATGTTTAATGCCATGTATCCACCATTCCAGTATCACACAAGATAGTCTCACTGACCTAAAAATGCCCTGTGTTACAATTATTTGTCCCTTTTCTCCAAACCTCTACCAACTGAGGCAGGAGAATAAGGTCTGGAGGCAGGGAACTTAAGGCCGATTCTTCTGACTGGATATCAGAGGCTACTTTCTTTTCAAAGGCCGATTCATGCTGACTGGATATCAGAGGCTACTTTCTTTTCAACCCCTCCTTTTTCTGGGTGGCAGATGAAAAATGACAATACCTCTGATTGGTCCCCTCCTATAACCAATCAGACGGGTCGTGGGCCTACTCTTCACTCTGATTGGTCCCCTCCTGCAACCAATCAGGCTGGTCACGGGCCACTATTTCATCGGCATAGAGTAAATCAATGGGAAACCTCTACATGGTGTTTAAACCCCAGAAAAATCTGTAACTGACACTCTTGAGCCACTTGCTTGAGCCCACCCCCACCCTGTGGAGTGAACTTTCTTTTAAAATAAATCTCTGCTTTTGCTGCCTTGCTTTGTTTGCACATTTTGTCCAATTCTTTGTTCAAAATACTAAGAACCTGAACAAGTACCTTCAACTGGTAACATAACTATTGTTCCTTTTACTATCTCTGTAATTTTGTCTTTGCTAGAACGTCAAATAGTTGGAATCATACAGTATGTAGGTTGTCAGATTGGTTTCTTTCACTTAGCTATATATATATATTTAAGTTTCCTCCATCTCTTTTTACAGTTTTATAGTTCATTTCTTTTATCACTGAATAATATTCCATTGTACACAGTACGTTTATCCATTCACCCATTAAAGGATATCTTAGTCGCTTCCAATTTTTGACAATCAAGAATAAAACTGCTATAAGCATTCATGTGCAAATTTCTGTGTGGATAAATTTTCCACTTATGTGGGTAAATACCAAGAAGTGAAATTGCTGAATCATATGGTAAGCCTATGTTTAACTTTGTTAGAAACTGATAGACTATCTTCCAAAATAGCTCTATTATTTTGCATTTCCACCACCAACGAATGAGGATTCCTGTTGTTACATATTTTCACCACTTCATGTTGTCAGTGTTTTGGATTTTAGCCGTTCTAATAGGTGTGTATTGGTATCTCATTGGTGTCTTAATTTGCAATTACATAACAACATATGATGTTGGGCATTTGTTCATATGCTGATTTGCAAACTGTATATTCTCTTTGGAGGTGCTTCAGTTCATATCTTTTGCTCACTTTGTAATTGGGTTGTTTTAACACAATTGGGTTGGTTATATATTGTTAAGTTTTAAGAGTGTTTTGTATATTTTGGGTGTAAGTCCTTTCTCAGATATGTGTTCTGCAAATGTCTTCTCCCAGTCTGTGGCTTTTCTTTAAATTTTCTTGATATTATCTTCCACAGGAAGTCTTTAATTTTAATGAAGTCTAAATTATCAACTTCTTCTTTCACGGATCATACTTTTGGCACTATATCTAAAAAGTCATCATCAAACCCAAGTTCACCTAGATTTTCTCCCATGTTGTCTTCTGGAAGTTGTATAGTTTTTTGTATCATGTTTAGGTCTATGATTCATTTTGAGTTCATTTTTGTGAAAGGTATAAAATCTGTGTCTAAGTTTTGTTTTGTTTATTTTGTTTTTTGGCATGGGGATGTCCAGTTGTTCCAGCACCATTTATTGAAAAACCTTTTCTCCATTGAATTGCCTTTGCTCAATTGTCAAAGTCCAGTTGAACTATATTTGCATGGGTCTATTTCTGGGCTCTCCATTATGTTCCACTGATCTATTTGTCTGTTATTTTGTCAATGTTTTCATCACTATGGCTCAATAGTAAGTCTTGAAGCCATAGAATGCCAATATTTTTTTTTCCGTATTGTGTTGGATATTCTGGTTCTTTTTCCTTTCTATATAAACTTCAGAATCTGTTTACCAATGTCCACAAAATAAATTACTGTGATTTTGATTGGGATTATGTTAAATCTATATGGGAAGAACTGACATTTTAATAATATTTTCTTGCTGTCCATGAACATGGAATTATCTTTTCATTTATGTCTTCTTTGATTTTTTTTTAACAGTTGTATAGTTTTCCTCATATAAATATTATATATATCGTGTTAAGTTTATAACTATGTCATTTTTAGTGATACTGTAAAAAAAGTTGTGTTTTTAATTTAAAATGTCAATTGCTCATTGCCATTAGACAGAAAAACAGTTGAGTTTTTTATATTAATCTTTTATCCTGCAAACTCACTATAATCACTTAGTGGTTCCAGGATTTTTTGTTGGTTCTTTAGAATTTTCCAAATAGATAATTATATCATCTACAAACATAGTTATATTTCTTCCTTTTCAATCCATATCCCTTTTCAATTCTTTTCTCATTTTATTGCATTAGCTAAGACTTCCAATGTGGTGTTGAATAGGAACGGTGAAGGAGACATCCTTATTTTGTTCTCAGACTTTAAGTTTCTGTCTATTCCTAGTTTTCTGAGACTGTATATAATGAATGGGTATTGGATTTTGTCCAATGCTTTCTTTACATTTGAAAAATTACATAATTTTTCTTCTTTAGTCTGTTGATGTGAAAAATTACATTAATTGATTTTTTAAATGTTGAATCAGTTTTGAATACCAGGAATAAATTCCACTTAACCATGGTATATAATTCATTTCAAATTACTTTTTAACTTTTATCAAGATGATTTACATGTGATGATTTTATTATTATATTTACTAATATTGGATTTTCCTAGTATTTCTGCAATTGAACTACGTATTTTATGCTGTATTCACTTTTTGTGTATGTGTGTGTGCCGGCGTCTCGCTCTGTCTCCCGGGCTGGAGTGCAGTGGCGCGATCTCGGCTCACTGCAAGCTCCGCTTCCCAGGTTCATGCCATTCTCCTGCCTCAGCCTCCCGAGTAGCTGGGACTACAGCCACCGCCACCTCGCCGGGCTAATTTTTTGTATTTGTAGTAAAGACGGAGTTTCACCGCGTTAGCCAGGATGATCTTGATCTCCTGGCCTCGTGATCCGCCCGCCTCGGCCTCCCGAAGTGTTGGGATTACAGGCGTGAGCCACCGCGCCCGGCCGATGTATGCACTTTTTAATATGATCATAAATTAAACCTGTATTATTTCATTGAGGATGTTTCTACCTAGTGGCGGTAGTGTGGAAGCATCAGATGCTTCCTACTGGAAAAGAGCAATGGCTTTCAAATCACATTATCCTAGATCTGAATCCTAAGGCCACAACTTAGTGATGGTCTGTGCTTGGACTAGTTATTTAATTTCCCTAGGACCTTAATCCTGTCCACATAAGGCCACAGGATTAAATAAATTAGTATAACCTCTATGGAAAACAATATGGAGATTTCTAAGAGAACTAAAAATAGAACTACCATTTGATCCAGTGATACCACTACTGGGTATCTACACAAGGGAAAAGAAATCATTATATTAAAAAGATGCCTGCATATGTATGTTTATCTCAGTACTATTCACAATAGCAAAGATACGGAATCAACTAAAGTATCCATCAGTGGATGATTGGATTTTTAAAATGTAGTATATATATATATACACACACATATATACACATACACACACACACATATGCAATTGAATACTACTCAACCATAAGAAGAACAAAATCATGCCTTTTGCAGCAACATGGATGGAACTGGAGGCAATTATCTTATGTGAAATAACTCAGAAACAGAAAATGAGACACTGCATGTTCTTAGTTATAAGTGGAAGTGAAATAATTCATACACATAGGCATAGACACTGGAGTTATAAGTGGGAGTGAAATAATTCATACACATGGAATAATAGACACTGGAGACTGAGAAGAGTGGGAGGGGGGTGAGGGATGAGAAATTACTTGAGGGGTACAGTGTGCACTATTCAGGTAATGGCTACACTAAGAGCCCAGACTTCACCGTTATGCAATATATCCATGAAACAAAACTGCACTTGTATCTCCAAAATCTATATACTTTTTTAAAAAAATATATTATGTCTCATGGCATATGTAAGCACTCAATAAATGCAAGTTATTAATGTTAATATTTTAGATGAGATTATATACTTTTTTACACTCCTTTGCCAAATTTTATCAAAGTTTTTAGCAGATAAGAATATCAATGTATAAACAACAACAAAGAAAAAACATACACATTTTAAATTTTATTTTTAATCCCTCACTTCTACCCCTTAGGACATCCAGCAAGATTTCTTCAGCAGGCTTGGACTTTTGGTGGAGAAAAATCAGGAAAGGAAGATGTGGGTAGTCCCTACTCTCTATCTTACCACAAATGCTGGGGCAAAGGAGCATAAAGACTAGCTACCTGCTCAAAGTGGGGAAGAAAGTGAGGAAGATGTAGAGATGTAGAGAGAAATAACATAATTAACATCTCAAATATCTATCCTGGCCTAAAAATGAACGTAGCTTCTTAAATAACTCAGAAAACTTTCTTTTTCTTAGCACTGGAAAAGTAATCATAAAAAAAAAAAAAAAGCCTCTCTTTCCCCTCCTCCTCCTCCTCTACCCTCTCCACACTTCTCTCATACTCCTTTTGAAAAAAAATTGCCCATAAAATTTTCTGGATGAGAGAATTTTCTGGATGGGAGCACTTTCTGGAGGAAAATGTCTTACATTTAATACACGAAAAACAAAGCTAACGTCTGCATTTTGATCTACATCAAAAACAAACTACCCCATGTCAATGATTTCACATGTGCTAGAAGCAGTTAGTGTAAAATCCAATGATCCAGGAAGTCTTGTGCCCAAATGATATCATCTCTCCATTAATTACTAAGAAATACGAGAGAGGGAAGATTACAAAGGAACAAGAAGCAAAAATAGGCCAGGCGCAGTGGCTCACACCTGTAATCCCAGCACTTTGGGAGGCCAAGGCAGGAGGATCACGAGGTCAGGAGTTCGAGACCAGCCCGGCCAACAAGGTGAAACCCCATCTCTACTAAAAATACAAAAAATTAGCCAGGTGTAGTGATGGGTGCCTGTAGTCCCAGCTACTCGGGAGGCTGAGGCAGGAGAATGGCATGAACTCAGGAGGTGGAGTTTGCAGTGAGCCGAGATCTCACCACTGCACTCCAGCCTGGGTGACAGAGCAAGACTTTGTCTCAAAAAAAAAAAAAAAGCAAAAATAAATCCAACAAGCAATTAAGACGTGCCTCTTGCGTTGTTAGGCCTTTTATATATCATTCGCATGTTTGTATATGAAAATGAAAATAGCAAGGTAAGTTTGTTGTCACCATTTTATGGATGAGAAAACAGGGTTATTGAGGTCATACCACCAGTAGATGGTGGAGCAAATATTTAAATCTAGTTCTGATTGATGCCTAAACCTATCCTTTCTACTGCATCTCCACTGCTTTATAGCAAATTAACGACAAATACGTGAATCTTCCTCCCAAACTTCACTGTTGCAAAGTAAGATTTCTAATGGGTCTAGCTCTTTGATAAGCTGTAAGCTGAGGGAAGACCTGTAAAAACTAATATATATTTATTAACATCAGAGTAAATTTCACTGCAGAATACAGGCCTCCTAAACATTTCTCTTGAAAAACCTGCATCCCAGATGAAGACCTATATTATGAGGAAACCTTTTTTAAAGGACAGTTTGGGAAGGGGATGGTTGGGCTGAACATTTGGGTCTTTAAGGCCTTTTTTTTAAAAAAGGATCACTTATATAGAGATTTGGGATTCCTTTTTCCAAATCCCCTATATGTGGATAGCCCCCAAGTAAGAGGCTGAGCCTTATTAATGGGAAAGGAATATCACCCACTTCTATTTTCATGCAAATTGTCCCAGCAGAATAAAAATGGGGACAGTGAAAGTGATGACACTGATCTAATTATCTGCAGGCCAATATCACCAACTTCCTGAAAGGAGCCCACAGAATGGCCTGACACAGACACACAAAACACAGCCAGGAAACAATCGGGACCTTAGCAACAAGGCAAAAACTGGCTCCTCTCTGCATAAAGAGCTGTTTTATGAGCATTTCTTGTTACTTTCAATAAAGCCCCACCACCCCCTGCCTTAAAAAGGTCCATTTTTAATCGATGCCCCCATTGCCCTACAATCACTGACAGGTACCATTCCACCAGCTCTGCCTTCAAAACCAGCATCCACTCACATAGTTTCAAGCCCTGGTTTATGAGAGACATAGAACATAAGAATACGACTTCAGTGGTTACAAAGCCTTAGCATCCTAACAGTGTGCTACTTCACAAACTCTCTCATATGATCCTCAGAACCACAGAGCGAAGCAAGTGTCAAAGTCCTCTCACTTAAGATGAGGAAAATGAAATCCAGGGAGATTTGGTCACCTGATGAAACCTTCAGAGCCAGCAACTATGGGTAAAGGTGCCAGAAGTCCAAAATTCTTTATACTGCACCACACGGCGGCTATGTTGTTAATACATCGGCGAAAGGATAAAATGAGAGCTGTCCCCTAAAAAGCAACTTTTAATTTAGTTCAGCAATTTCCTGGTTTACTTTAGTTCTTTGAACCCAGCCTGCTTGATCTGGGTCCTAAAGCCCTCCCAACCTTTGCTGAGGAGTCTCTGCCCCATCCCAATTCTCTCACCATCACCTCCCAATTTGATGCTAGCTCTAATCCTACTTCAAATCCTGTCCCTGCCTTACCCCAATTCCCTATTGTCTAAGTATCATCACTGCCAAGAACCCTTGCTGCTGTATCATAAGTGGTTCTGGTTCCCAGATAAAACTGCTGGCCACCTGATACCAGTCTGGATTAAATCAAATTCTTGGCTATCCCCCCGAGAGGTCAGAGGTCAGGTCTCCTCTACAGAGAGCTTCATTCCTCCAACATGGGCCCTCCCTGTGCCTAGCCCCAGTCACTTCTCCAGGGCCTGACTTTAAAGTTTCATACCCTGTGGCAGAGGCAGAGTAGAGTAGGGAATGATCCCGCCTGACTCCAAGGGAATGACTTGGAGTCTGGCAGAGACCTCGGTTTAAGTCCCATTATATGAGCTGGGTAAGTTATGTCAGTTCTGTAAACTTTTTCAATCTGCATAAGAAACAGAATACTATTCACCTTCTGAGAAACCTGGGCCACTATGGTTGTGCAATAAAGGGTAGGTGTTCTCATTACTTGTCAGCTATTCCCTAAGGTTTGTCCAAGGCCATTACTTTTTTACTTGTATTTAATCAAAATTCCCCCTACTATTATTTGAGTATAACTTTATATTCAAATTAAATGACAATAAGTTGCTTACTACGTATGAATAGCTAATACTATTTAAGGGGTGGATAAATGACTAAATAAATGAATGAATAGTCACATCAGTGAGTCAAACCATTTGATATACCTGGAGTAAATGAATCAATTCTATTTAACAAATATATATAAATAGCTATTGCATCCCAGCACCCTGCGAGGTCCTAGGTAAATAGTAGTGAATAAGATAGACAGGATGTTTACCTTCATGAAGCTTACCATTCAGCAATTACTCTCTCCTTCCTATGGATTTTGATATGCAGTCTATTACAACACTGAGCAAACTGTATTGGAACTATTTGCTTTGGAAGTTGCCTTCTCTTCCGTGAAGGGCACTTGGCCTGTGAGCACCATGAAGGCAAAGACTGGGTCTTGATTACCTCTGGGTTCCAGCACTTGGCCCAGTGCCTGCTAATAATTCTATGCATAGCCCAATCTCTCAATCCTAATAGAGATTTTACTATTTCCTCTGGGCTTTCCTTAAGTGTTCACATTCCTGTTTATCTCCTCCTAGTAAGAATTCAGGCAGGAAACTTCCTAGAATGTATCCATCAAGATCTAGCAAAGGGCCAGGCATGGTGGCTCATGCCTGTAATCCCACCATTTTGTGGGGCAGAGGCAAGAGGATCACTTGAGACCAGGAGTTCAAGACCAGCCTGGGCAACATAGCAAGACTCTGTCTCTGCAAATAATAAAATGCTAGCCAGGTGTAGTGGTGCAAGCCTGTAGTCTCATCTACTCAGGAGGCCGAGGCAGGAGGACGTGAGACACTAGACTGATCAAGAAAAGGCAGCTAGTTAGGTTTCAGACACCTGAACACACGGGATGTGCCAGGGCTTCCTCGCCTTCGTTCTTGTGTCACAGTTGGAGGGAAAAACAGACGGCAAGCACCAACAATTATTTTTGCCTACTTATACAATAAGTGGAGAGCAGGAAGCCTGAATCCACCCACCTCACCCTCTTCCCCAACCCTGTCTTGTAGCTAAAGATAGTGAACATCTGACAGCAGGCAGTTTTCACCTTTCCACAGAGGAAACCTTATGAGTAAATGGTGCCCAGTAGGTCATTTCGTAAAACAGATGAGAGCAGAGCTCTTCTGATGGAAGTGAAGGTGTGAGGTACAGAATGCCACCTGCTCAGCCCCCTCCTTGTCCTGTGCACTTGGTGGGGGTGGGGGTGTAAGCAGATGGGGAGAGCTGGGAAAAGGATGAGGAGGTTTTGGTTCATAAAGAGAAGCCGCGATGCTGCAGAGCACTGGGGATTTTCTATTCTTTGGGGTTTTATTATGCCAAAACAATGGTGGGAGAACACAGTTAGGAATGAATAACAACTGGCTTCCAGGATCCTCACTAACCATGGTGATTATCTCTCAGCCAAAGTCTACAGGCAGTAGACTGATAAGAGACACATCAGTTCTTCTGTTTACAATTCATTTAGAGCTTTTTGTTTTCTTCATTTTTGTGGAAGCCAGTTTATTCAGGCCTCCAAGATAGGTGTCTAGTCACCAGGGAAACATTTGTCCTTTATCCCTTAACTACCTCTTGACTCCTCAAAACCAGAGAGGAAAAGATACCTAACCAGATGGTAAGACAGGTCTGAGTTCATGCAGGACCTTCTTTCAAAGGCTGTGGAGGCAGGAGCCTGTGTAACCGCATCAGCCTGTAGCCAGGCATCCTCCAGAGGCTCCTCTCCCACCACGCCCCAGCTCTGGGCAGCTGCTTCCCAGCTGCAGTGCTTGCCAACCCTCAGACTGGAGGGAGGAAAATGAAACCATAGCCATTTATCACCTGTCAAAAATTCAGACTCCACTTGTCCTGAACAGCACAGCCAGACACACAAAGACAAGCACCAGTCAGAGGACAAGAAGGGGGATGTGAGGGAGAGCCAAGGGGCCTGTAGCCCACTTGCAGAGAAGAAGACAGGAACATAACAGAACATTTTGTCAGTATCTTCCTATCCTTGACCTAAATAGGGCGGCAGAGTTTGTGGATGTGCGTTTCTCTAGGAGTAAAAGGATCTGGCTGAGGGTCTATGTTCCACTCCTTCACTGTGCCTTTCAGAAACTTACCTGGGCCTCCTAAGACCTGGCTCCTTCCTCTATGGAGAAAGAATAATAGGAACATCTGCTTCGACATTTTCATAAAGATCAACTAAGAAATGTGACAAGTTTTGTGAACTATGAAGCACTAAACATAAGTGAGTATTAAGAGCATCTAAAGGCTCTCTAGAGTCTGGTTCTGAGTATATTTATCAAATCATCATCTGCCTGTTTCTGTTTTGTCCTATCTATGACCTAGGACAAAGCGAAGGAATCGGTGACTGCCAGTTGCCATGCTGCCTGGGACAACGGCCTGATTAGATCACTGGAGAAGACTGCAAGGTGCAGAGAAAATCACATAGGCCTGAAGGCAGATAAGCAATTACCAGCTATGCAGCCTTGGGCACGTTACTTTATGTTTTTGTTTGTGCACCCTCATCGGTGATATCAGGCTAATGGCACATACTTTCTGAGCTGGGGTGATCGGTAAGCTGTCTAAACTTCCCAGTTGGTACGTAAAGATGAGCACGATCATGCTTGTCCAGGTCACTAAGACAAAATATCTTGAAATTAGTACTCCTGTAATGAGGGTGCAATTTAACAAACTACTGTTTCATATTTTCTTTAATTGCTCCAATTCTCCTCAAAAGTTACAGGAGACAGAAGACACATTTTTCAATTCCTGGTGTCTCTTTCTCTTCATGTCTAACAGTCTCTTTTGTGTATGTTGGTGTCTTTGGGGTCAGTGCTCTTTTGACTTTCTCTCCCTTCTTCTGATCCGCCTAGAAATGGCATTTGGCTCAGTGAGGAGGAGCTTACCTGGACTTGCAGCAGTTGAAGAGGAGGGTCCTCACATTTCTCCAGAAAGTTCCTTATGTTGTACTCTCATTTGGCCTCTAGACTGGTACACGATGAGGCGTTGCTGATTCCATCGTGTCTTTTAAGGCTAGCATACTGTATCTACTGCTTTTGAAATTCTTAGTACTAGTCATTTAGCTGGGTTGCAAAACTCCTATGTGATCTTTGTGATCTTTATTTCCTTCTTCTTTTTTTTTTTTTTTTGAGACAGCATCTTGCTCTGTCACCCAGGCTGGAGTACAGTGGCACAGTCTCAGCTCACTGCAGCCTCTGCCTCCCAGGTTCAAGTGGTACTCCTGCCTCAGCCACCCGAGTAGCTGGGGTTATAGGCATATGCCACCATGCCCAGCTAATTTTTGTATTTTTAGTAGAGACAGGGTTTTGCTATGTTGGCCGGGCTGGTCTTGAACTCCTAGCCTCAAGTGATCCACTTGCCTCTGCCTCCCAAAGTGCTGAGGTTACAGGTGTGAGCCACTGCACCTGGCCTCTATGTGATCTTTTCTTTATCTCAAGCCCAGCTCGGCTAGTCTGCTCATCTCCTTGGCATATCTGAGCCCCATCACCAAACCAAGCAGGAACTTTTGAATTCCCTGTGTGTCCTGCACAGACCAGGGGAATCAGCAGTACTATCGTACACTATCTATCTAGGCCACTTCTCAGCCACTGCTGCCCTGTACAGCTTCTGCCTCAGCTTAGGCTCAGTGCTAACCGGAATGCACAACTTCTTCTAGAGGCTTGCTGTGTCCCTAAGCCCTGGACCCAGGCCAGTATTTCTAATGCCTTCAGTTGTCTTATGCCTCTCTGAAGACTTCCACGGTGCACACACATAAACACACACACATACACATCCCTCACACAAACACGCACACATACCTCAAAGTTAGACCCTGAAAAGAGGGGGAAATGAGGACGCTGGTGTTTTGTCTGTCTTACCCTACCATGCTCTCTCTTCTCCTTCCAAGATTAACAATGCCAGAAGAGGTGGGATTTCTCAAGGCATTTATCATGAGTCAGAGCCTTTTCCTACGAACCCTGAACATTCCTTGTATTATGGTTTATAGCAATTTTTAAAATTATACTTTACTAATGTGTCATAAAATAAATTTAGCGGGTCAAAACCAGATTTTTAGAAACAAAATCTAAAACACAATAAAAAGTATCAATCAGAGGGCATCTCCTGAAGTAAGGGCAATGCTATTTCCTGAAATTTTTATTACAATTTTACATGAATGTGTGTATGTATGTCTGTGTGTGTGTGTGTTGAGTGATAACGAAAAATATATTTGTTACCATAGATTGTAATCAAAAAGTCCAGGCCAGTGCTGTGACTCATGCCTGTAATCCCACCACTTTGGGAAGCCAATCAGGAGGACTGCTTGAGCCCAGGAGTTCCAGACCAGCCAGGGCAACATAGTGAGAACCTGTCTCCACAAAAAATAAAAAATTAGCTGTGTGTGGTAGCACATGCCTGTAGTCCCAACTACTCAGGAGGCTGAAGTAGGAGGATCTCTTGAGCCCAGGAGGTCAAGGCTGCAGAGAGCTGTGATTGCATCACTGCACTCCAGCCTGGGTGACAGAGCTAGATCCTGTCTCAAAACAAAACAAAAACTGAAAATCACTAGGTACATTTAAATGAACATGTTGAAAAATTCAAAAATAAATAAATAGAAGTTCAAACAATGCTTTTGGTATGTAAGGATAGCTTAAGACTTAAAAAAATCAATCTGGCCGGGCGCGGTGGCTCAAGCCTGTAATCCCAGCACTTTGGGAGGCCGAGACGGGCGGATCACAAGGTCAGGAGATCGAGACCAGCCTGGCTAATATGGTGAAACCCCGTCTCTACTAAAAAAATACAAAAAACTAGCCGGGTGAGGTGGCGGGCGCCTGTAGTCCCAGCTACTCGGGAGGCTGAGGCAGGAGAATGGCGTAGACCCGGGAGGCGGAGCTTGCAGTGAGCTGAGATGCGGCCACTGCACTCCAGCCTGGGCGACAGAGCGAGACTCTGTCTCATAAAAAAAAAAAAAAAAAAATCAATCTTTGCCGGGCAGAATGGTGCATCCCTGTAGCTACTTGGTAGGCTGAGGCAGAAAGACTGCTTGAATACGGGACTTTGAGATCAGCATTGGCAACAGAGCAATAACGCCATCTCAAAAAATAGAAAAAAGGAAAAAAAATCAATCTTTTCTGTCAAAAATGCCTGATCTCAAAACCATTGTTTAACTAGAAATTCATGAAAGAATTCAGGGGTGAAGCTGAGTTCTGAGTAATGGACCTTTTGCTTATGGTGGTATCTACCCTTGCAGTGGCAGATGACGACATTGAGTCATTGAGTGAAGAGCTGCAAAGCAGCAAGATTTATAATATATTAAAAAATAATCTGGATAGTCTAGTAAGTATGATGCCCAGTACACTTTTAGAAAAGTGCATAGTATACACCACTAGCAGATCTGGCCCAAAGAGCACACTAAGATTCAACGACATCTTACTCCCAGTGCTTTGCCAGACATCCCAGAATCAAGGATATCCTGACTGACTTACATCTGCCACGAATGATCTATTAGTAATCCCGTGATTATCTTCAACCACACTGAGTTATTCACAATTTTAAAGGCCAAATTTAGGAGTGAGCCTGCCAGGCTACTTTCCAACATCCCAGTTCATAAGGGGAGCCAAAGCAGGTCTGGAATAAATGTCAATAGATGGTTTTAAACAAGTAACTGCAGCCCAGTTTCACCAGAAACATCCACCAATCGAGTCAGGAGAAAGCCTCAGAACACCTTGTGCCATATAAGTGAGAAGAGTGCCTCAGAGTTTGGGTTGATCCAGAAAAGACCACCCCTCTCTTGAGATCTGTGCTCCTGACAGGACCCTCACTCTCTCCTTCCTGTCCCTCCAGCACTCACAGCCTACACCCCTACCTGCCTCGAGACCATCAGGGTTAATCTCATATGCCCTTTACATTTGCTTAAGTCAGACACCAAAAGGAGTGTGGAGCTTCGTTGTCCTCTGGGCTCTCATCCCCATTTGGCTTGCTATATCCACTTTTCTGATGCCATCTACCTGGGGAGATGTCTGAGGAAACCCTTCCGCTATATCCTCCTGGAAATCAGAGCCAGTCATCAGCAAATCCTATACATCTTCAATCTTGTACTCTCCCTTGGTCTTCTTGTTCTAACAGAAATCTGACTCTTCCAGGAGGCCACTGCTTCTCCAGAAACCCTCTCAAGTGGTTGCTGTTTTATCTCCAAACTCGTGACACACAGAGCCCTGGTGGGCGTAAAAGTTTTCCTTGCCCATCTTGATGCCTGTGGACCACTTCACCCCTCTGCCCTAACGCTCTGCTTTTAATCACATCACCAGGCTATACAGTCCCCTATTCCCACTTCATTGCTGTCTTCTACTGGCCTCTAAGTCATGCTCCTTTGTTTCTTGAAGATTATATCTCACTTTTGCTCTCATTTAGTTTAAATCAATAATTTCACTGAGACATAATTTAAATAATCATGCAGTTCTTCCTCCCTGTATCCTGGCTTATGTATTCATTGACCTCATCTCCTCCATTGTCTCACACCCTCATCTAGCCGTTCATTCCCATGGTCATGTCCTGCACCTTATTATTACCAATACTTGCAAGTTTTACCTAATTCGAGATTCAAGCATCCCACTCTCTGATTATCCCCCCTCTTATCTTTCCAGTTTGAGTGTCCCAATTCCAGCAAGTTTTTGACCCCACAGAGACCTCCAATCTACAGATACCACTCCTTTTCACCACCCCCCACCACTATCAGTACCTGTAGAGGCTTCACTCCCCTCCCCTCCACATCTAGCTTAGAGTGTATTCTCATCATCATAATTTTTCTCTTCAACTGTATTTTCCCTTTCTTGCTTCATTATACTTTTGTTGAAAAGCTCCAACCTCAGTGAGATTCACCTGTTCATTTTCAGTCTGCACCTGAGCAGCTGAACCTGGCTGAAGATCAACACACAACCATGCTGACTGGTCTGACTTTAAGTCCATGACTTTAAGCTCAAGCAGGCCCTTATAACTGCTCAGGAATCATCTTCCGGATCCATTCACTCTTCCACTTTCTTCACTGAGGAAGTAGAAACAGTCATATAGAACTTTCAGAAGTTGCATCACGACATTTGACCTAATGCATTTGTCTGTGCCCACATTCGCCTCCTTCCTTCTCGTTACTGTGAATGGATTGTCTTTACTCCTACCTCAGGCCAACTTGTCCACTTGTACATGAGATGCCGTCCCCACTCCCTTAGTTAAAAAGGCATCATTCCAGAAAATCTCTTCTCCTTTTCTGTATTTCCAAAGCAGTTGCACCATTTTATTAATATATTCCCACCAGTCATGCATGAAAGTTTTGATTTTCCCCCACCTTTGCTAGCATATGCTATTTTCCACTTTTTGTTGTTTCTTTTATCATAGCCATCTTGTGTGTTTGAAGTAGTGTGTTGTGATTTTGATTTGCATTTTCCTAATGACTAATGACATTGAGTACTTTTTCATGCATTTGTTAACAATTTGTGTATATATATTTTTTCTAGAAAAATCTATTTAATTTTTTTGCCCATTTTTTTCTTTAAGGTTTTTATGCTTTGCAAATACTTTCTAGCACCAGACATGTAGAAGAAATTTACCAACAACCTTACTACCCCCAATAATGTAGCAAGTGTTTTTTGTGTTTCCAAGTTTACCTACACACATACTTTTTTAATTCTTTTTTTTTAATTGTGATAAACTATACATAATGTAAAATTTGCCTAGTACATAGTGGCTGCCAGGTAAATGTGTATTTAATGAATGAATAAATGAACAAGTAATGAAGTAAAAGTCCCACACCTTAGGCTGACTAGTCCCAGATGCCACCCCCATCTCCAGAACAGTTTCCTGTACTTTTCTGAGAGAAGACTAGAACTGTTAACTTCTTTCAGCAGCGCTGAGTTGGCAGAGAGAAATTGCTAGCCTTGTTTCCTGGGTTCAGCTGGCTGGGCTCCAAGCTCCATGGCTGGCTCTGGGTTCTGGGGAAAAAGAGAAGGGCAGCTATAGATCACTGCTTGTGTGAAGTAAGCAACACTTGCTTCCGCAAAGAAAATGTCTTCTTTATTCACCTTCACCTCAGTCAGAAGAGCTCAGGACCAGCCAGCTTTGTCCCCAGACCCTTTCTCCTCCATCTCAGGAAGCCGAGAGTCAGAGCCCACTCCCTCAGTTCTGGTGTGTGGTCTGAGCCTCAATTCTGTCTGGCAGACAGTATGGAGGACCCAGGTCAGCAAGGTCATCAGAATGCTAAGAGGAAATCTGATTGATGAGCAAGTGTCAGCAGGAATGAATGGGAACCTTAATTAATGACTTCTGCCCCGTTTCAAAGAAAGGTTCTCTTATACCCAGTTCTCTCTTTTCTCTGAAAAAAAAAAATTGGGGTGGGTGAGGAACTGAGGAAGAAAAGGAGGAAAAAACACCCCTATAATCCAAAGTTTTCTAAATGACATAAAGGAGACTTCAAAGACAGGCATGGTCAGTTTTTTATGTGCAAGACTGGTTCAGTGATTCTCTCCTCTCTTTGTTTCCATGGACAGCTAGGCTCCCTTCCAAAGCTAAAAAATAAAAGGCCACTTTGTTCTGAGGGGAGCTAGCTTTTACAAGAAATTTCCTCCTCACCACTGGGGCAAATTAACTGCCTCAGTCCTGGGTACTCTGGGAGCATTTCTCCAGAGCCAGTTCGGCAGTCCAAGCTCCCCCTCCTGCCAGAAGATCCATATATACAAAATCCATATAGTCCACTCCACACACTTAGAAAACTGACTTGATCAAGGTCAGTGTGAGAAGTGTGATAATAGAGGACTGTTCCAGGCTCACGTGCAACAAAGAGGAGGCAATATCCGCAGAAATAGTCTACAGAGGATTCCTAGAATAGATGGTGTCTGCACTGAGGTTTACCTTCATAATATTAGTTGTAACTCAACATTGAACATCTGCCACATGCCAGGTCCCGAGGCTGGCTGATGCAGAATACAAAGAGGTAAACAACCAACTCACAACTCTGCAAGCCACTTCAAATCTGTGCTCTCTGTATCCTCACCTCTAAAGTGGAGATCATAATACCTATTTCCAGATGTTGCTGAAGAAGCGATTAAATAAGATTCCTTAGGTTAAATTCTTAGGCAGTACCTTGGACATAGAAGATAATCAATAAATGATAGTTTAGAAAGGCAGAGGGGGTCAGTATCCCTGCCCAGTGAGAACAACAAACATAAAAAACACATAATCACATTGTGATGTTACAAAGCCTATAAGAGGTGTGCACAAAGTATATGGGAAAAAAAAGGATTCAACTCTGAACCTCTCTGGTCTTGGGCTTTTTTTGTTATTGTTGGAAGATTTTTTATTCTTCCAATCAAGATTTGATTCATTCAATCAATATTGTTAAATAGTTCAAAATTTGTAAAGGCCGACAGGGGAAGAATGGAGATACTCAAAATAGGAAGGTTTCTCCCCTTTGTATTCTGTCAAAAAGGAAGAAGAGAAATCAGAAAAAAATAGTTTGGAGGAGATCGTCCATGAGCATGGGATGTTTTTCCATTTGTTTTTGTCATATATGATTTCTTTCATCAGTGTTTTGTAGTTCTCCTTGTACAGATCTTTCAACTACTTGGTTAAATGTATTCCTACATATTTTTCATAGCTACTGTAAATGAGATTACATTCTTGATTTGGTTCTCAGCTTTATCATCGTTGATGTATAGAAATGCTACTAATTTTTGTAGTTTGATTTTTGTATCCTGAAACTTCAGCGAAGTTACTTATAAAATCTAGGAATCTTTTGGAGGGGTCTGTAAGATTTTATAGGTGTAAGATTACATCATCAGGTAACAGAGATAATTTGACTTCCTCTTTTCCAATTCGGATGCTTTTCATTTCTTTCTCTTGCCTGATTGCTCTAGCTGGGATTTCTAGTACTAGGTTGAATACAAGTGGTGAAAATAAGCATCTTTGTCTTGTTCCAGTTCTTAGGGGTAATGCTCTCAACTTTTCTCTGTTCAGTAGGAACATGGGTTTGTCATATGTGGCCTTTATTATTTTGATGTATATTTCTTCTATGCTAGTTTGGTAACCGTTTTTATCATGAAAGGATGCTGGATTTTTATAATGCTTTTTCTGCATCTATCAATATGATCATATGGTTTTTGTTTTTAATTCTGTTTATGTGGTGAATCACATTTATGGATTTATGTATGTTGAACCAACCTTGCATCCCTGGAATAAAACCCACTTGACCATAGTGTATTATCTTTTTGATCTGCTGTTGGATACAATGTGCTAGTATTTTGTTTAGTACTGAATTATACCTACTCAATAATATAAACTACTAACATATGAAAACAACGAGGGATCTCAAAACTGTTATGTTGAGCAAAATAAACTAGAAACAAAAGTGCATTCTGTATAATTCCATTTATGTGAAGTTCAATAACAAGCAAAACAGATCTATGGTAATGGAAATCAATATAGTGGTTACCTCTGGAAGGGGGCGGCATCACCCAGAAAGAGACATAAGGAAACTTTCTGGAGTCATGAAAATGTTCTAATCTGGATGATGGTCACATAAGTTTATATCTATATTAAAAAAAGTACTGACCTATTCCCTTCAGATTGTGCATTTTACTGACTGTAATGTATAACTCAATAAAGAAATATTGTAAGAACTTAAGAGACAAAAACAGAGACATAAATTGCTTACAGCATGATAGACTATGTACTTTAAGAAATTTCTAGATGCTGAATAAACTACAACAATTATACATTTAATGCAAGTCATGGCAGAAAAGAGAAAGTAAAAATACAGAGAGAATTGAGTAACTGTGTATAAGTAGCAGGAATGTACAAGAAGGAGGCTAAAAACTAGGAGGTTAGGGGGAGAGTAGAAGAGCAATGATGCCAGAAAGCATGACAGTGAGTTGGAAAATATTTCTAGCCAGAAATCCATAGTGCAAGAAATAGTCTGTTGATATTTACATCAGTGATAGCTGTCAGTTGTTACATGCACATGCTATAACCCCTTTTGTTACACAAACCTTTATTGAAAGTATGACAGACATAACTTTTCTTGATGATGCTTTGAGGGAAATTAAAGGGAAAAATAAATATGTGGCATACCTAGGATGACATAGGCAAGAAGGAAGGAAAGCAACCATAAGGTCTGTGTGATAGTAGGCAAAGAAGAAAACAACCATCCATCCCCACCATCTACACACAGGTATTCTCAGAATGCTGGAAAGGTATTTGTTAATTCAGCAAGCATTGGCATCTTTTTAACTCAAAAAATTAACTGCTTAAATTTGATAAAGTAACCAAAAACAAAACCATATATCCCATTAAGCAGATAAATACTGAAGACATTTTCATTGTAATCAAGAACCAAAAATGTTGACTGCTATCACCACTATCACCGAGCATTGTTTTTGGAAGGCTTTAGGCTAATACAAGGAGATAAGAGAAATATAAAATCTGTATAATGTTTAAGAAGGAGAGACAATGCTATCATTATGTATAAGTGACACTTAGAAAATCCAAAGGACTCTTTAAAACATATTATTAGCATTTGTCAAGACAGTAGAATACAACATACCAAACATATTCAATACATATTTAATAAGTACATACTGTGTTCCAGAAATTGTTTTAGGAGCTGAGGATACAGACATGAACAAAACAGAAATACATCCCTGACCCTATAGAGCTTTCACTGTACTGCTGATGGGAAACAAAGAGTAAACAAAATAAATAAGTAAAATATATTGATTATTAATGATAAGGCATTGAAGGAAAAATATATATAGGGAAAGGTGATAGCAGAGAAGGCAGTGAGATGTATTTTAAGGTGGAGCTGCCAGGATTCTGTCAGATTGGATGCACAATGCAAAAGAAAGAATTCAAGAATTATTCTAAGACTTCTGGAAGTCTAAGACTAGGAATCTGGAAGAACAAAACTGTCATTTATTGACATGGGAAGACAGCATGGGGAGCAGGTTTGGAGAAACAGATTCAGGAGTCCAGTTTGGGGACCCTGAGTGTGAGATGTCTATTAGCCATTCAAATGGAGAGATCGGGTAGACAGTTTGAAATATGTGTCTGGAATACAGTCTAGACATAAGAATCAGTATATATATACATACATATATATTTTTACATTATATATACTGTATGTGTGTGTATATATGTATATACATGTGTATGTATATATATACACACACACAGTATACATATACATATATATACACACATACATATATATTTTTATATGTATGTATATATATGATATTAAGGCCAGGAGAATGATGGATAATATAGAGAGTAAGTATAGACTGCAAAGAGAAGTATAAGGGCTGAGTCCTGCCACATATCAGTATTCAAAGGTCAAGATGACCAGGAGATTTTCAGTAAAGAAGGAGGCATACATACAAAAATCAGTAGCTTGTCTCCTTGTGACAATAATCCATTAGAAAGGAAAATAGGAGAAAATTTCCACTTGTATTCATAAAACATCTAAGAATAAATTTAACAAGAAAAGTATAAAATCTGTATAATGGAAAACCATAAAATCTCATAGAAAAATATAAAACAAAAACTAAGCAGAGAAGCTTACCAAGTTTCAGTATAAGATTTCATTCACAACATAACAATTTCAGTCCTTTCCAATGCAATTGCAACTAGAATTTCAATGGATTTTTGTCTCCAAAAATGATTTTAAAGCAATCAAAAAAGTAAAAACAGCCAAAAAAATTTTATAAGTAAAAATAGTAAGAGAACTTGCTTTAAAAATATTAAAAGTTAGTATAACTCTCTTCATTTTCTCCTTCCCTTCCCTTCCCTTACAATTCAGTGCCAAGACATTAGGTGGCACCAAGCCAGGTCTGCAGTCAGAGAGGGGACCCAGAGTGACACAGAGTGGGATGCTGGAACCCAGGCAGGGTAAAGAGGGTGTCTGTACAGCAGGGCGCTCCATCACCCAAAATCTGAGCCCACAGGGGATGAGGAGGACATCCACATGTGGTAGCAGCCTGGTGTGAGGTATCCGAGTCAGAAGAGGGTGAGGAGGTCATCCCTACAGAGGAGAGGCCTTGTGTACAGTGTCATATGGTCTAGCCATGGTGGCTCACGCCTGTAATCCAGCACTTTGGAAGGCTATGGTGGGAGGATTGCTTGAGCCCAGGAGGTCCAGGCTGCAGTGAGCTTTGATAAGTTTACAACAGGTAGCTAGTTAGACATAAACAGGGCGGGAGAGAGTCCCCCCACTCCAGGAAAATTAGAGGAACATCAGGTGATGGTCAGGAGGTTGTTAACTGTCTCTTTAAAACAATAACTGGGCACAGCCAGCACCAGGGAAAGGTAGGCTCCCTATAGATAGGAAAAACCTGGAACTGGTGTAGCTTGCTGATAAGATTTCAGGAGTTGGGTAAGTGGGCTCACACATGCGCACTAAGAGGCAAAATGGCCGACTTTAACTGGTATATGACCTTCTAGGAACATTGGGCTGGTCAGGGAAGAATGTCTGAAGTGAGCATGCGTAACTCCAGTAAACACACTGTGCATGTGGTCCCTCCCAAACGCTGGCAGGCCCCTGCACATGCGGACTGCCCACCTCAAGGAAAGAATCAGAGCAGAAGGGATGCAAGACCCTGGAAGCATGCCAACATATAAAACTCCAAGTCAAAAGGTCAAACCCTGCACTTGTCCTTTAAGATGCCGGCTTTGCCCTCTTTTAACTGTACTTCACTTTTTTTTCATACCTGCTCTAAAGCTTTTTAATAAACTTTCAGTCCTGCTCTGAAACTTGCCTTAGTCTCTTCTTCTGCCTTATGCCCCTCAATCGAATTCTTTATTCTGAGGAGGCAAGACTTGAGGCTGCTGCAGATCCATATGGATTTGCTGCTGGTAAATCAGATGCCTGCCATAGATAACAATGTCACCACTGCACTCCAGCCTGGGCGACACAGTGAGACTCTGTCTCAAAAAAATAAGAAATAAAAAAATTTTTTTTTATTTGGAAACAAAGAGTTTCAGATGGATGGTGTCTAAACAGGATGAGAAGGGCTTCTACATCAGGGTGAGCACCGTGCTGAGTATCAGAGCTCAAGTAGGGTGAGAAGGAGTCTGGCTGCATAGGAGGGCTGCTTGGTGCAGAGGTTTGAGGACTAGGAAGAGGAGGCCATCCACGAAAGCTGGCATGAGGTACTGGAGCCTGATCAGAGTGAGAAGGGTATCCATGTGGTGTTGGGTGGAGGTCAACCCCATATGAACCCTAGCAGGGTGAGAAGAGGGTCCATTAGGGGAAGGAGAGCTATGGTCTGAATATTTGTGTCTCCCTCAAAATTCATATGTTGAAATCCTAACCCCTAAGGTGATGATATTGAAAGGTGGGGTCTTTGGGAGGTAATCAGGACATAAGCGCAGAGCATTCATAATTGAGATTAGAGCCCTTATAAAAGAGGCCCCAGAGAGCTAGCTCTTTTCTTTCTTTCTTTTTTTTATTTTTATTTTTATTTTTTTTATTTTTTTTTGAGACGGAGTCTTGCTCTGTAGCCCAGGCTGGAGTGCAGTGGCGCGATCTCGGCTCACCGCAAGCTCCACCTCCCAGGTTCACGCTATTCTCCTGCCTCAGCCTCCCAAGTAGCTGGGACTACAGGCGCCCGCCACCACGCCCAGATAATTTTTTGTATTTTTAGTAGAGACAGGGTTTCATCGTGTTAGCCAGGATGGTCTCGATCTCCTGACCTCGTGATCCACCCGCCTCAGCCTACCAAAGTGCTGGGATTACAGTCGTGAGCCACCACGCCCGGTCATTAGCGCTTTTCTTATACCATGTGAGGATACAGCTAAAAGGCACCATTTATTAATAAGAAGGCTGGGTCCTGACCAGTCACTGGATTTTTCAGTCACTAGTACTGTGAGAAATAAATTTTTGTTGTTTATTAGCTACCCAGTCTATGCATTTTGTTATAGCAGCCCAAACAGATTAATACAGGAGGCTTCCACCCAAGTAGAGTGAGAGGTAATACATGCTAAGAAAGGATGGTGTCATTGATGGAAGATTGGTTACATATGGGGAGATTGATCAAATAAGTAAATATATTAAGGATATTGAGAGCTGGTTTCTCATTGTTAGAAAAGAGAATTACAATTATGGAAAGGAATAAAACTAGCAGGAACCCTGTGATACTGGACTGAAATTGGAAGCATCATGGTTTTCAATATATAGTGATAGATGTAGAAATACATAGGTAGATAGATAGATAGATAGATAGATAGATAGATAGATAGATAGATCACTATGGAAAGATAGAGATCGTTCCTAACTCTGTCCCCTGAGAGGGTCTGAGATCAGCAACACTTCACTAGCTATGAGTACAATTCGTACCAATGTGTGGTTTCTAAAATACCACTCTCTAGGGAAAGAAACCAGGGCTCCTTGGATAAATGGCTGATTTCAGGGCTGGGGTACAGAAATTACAAGATAAGCCTAGAATATCTTGTGCTAAAAAACACAGGAGGGCTCAGAGAATGATGGAACCATCATGTCAAAAGGACAGAGAATTCAGCTTAAAGGGGTTCCTACTGACCAAATCAGAGAAAATTTGAGCAGCAAAATAAAAATAGTAACAAAGTATAACCCATTGAATAAAATAAATAAATGAATAAATGAGAAGTTCAAAGGGAAACACATTATTTACAAATTTTCAAATTCCCTACCTATAAAATACTTATTTATTACAAAGTTAAAAATGAGTAAATTTAACTGTATAATCCGGCAGAGATAATCAAATGATTAAAGTAAACATCATTGGTAGCAGGACAAATTGAAATCATGCATTATCTAGTAAGATGCTGTGAAAACACAGCATCATTCCTGCTAGAGATGCATAACCTGAATCTAACCATGAGGAAATTTTATGCAGACCCAAACAGAAAGACATTCTACAAAATAACTGGCCAGTAATTGTCAAGAGTTTCAAGGTCATGAAAATTTAGGAAAGTCTGAGAAACTGGTTCACATTGAAGGAGTGATAATAACTAAATTCGAGGCTTGATTCTGAACTATAACTCCTGGCTATAAAGCATATTATTGGAGCAATTAGGGTAACTAATAGGATCTGAGGATTGGATGTTAATAATATGCCAATATTAATTTCCTGATTTTGATGATATATTGTTGTTATGGAGAATTGTCAGAATTGTGCACTAAAGTATTTGGAGGCAACGGGACATTGTGTCAGCAGCTTACTCTCAAGTGTTTAAGTTTTAAAAATCTGTGTATGTAACTTTTTTGGAAGTTTGCAGGTGTTTCAAACTTTTTTAATGAAGCTTTACAGTGAGCTGTAATGGCACCACTGCACTCCAGCCTGGGCTACAGAGACAGGCCTTGTCTCAAAACAAATGGTAATTATGAGGGATTGTTATTTTTAAAAAGAAAAGAAAAGAGATATTTTAAAGATAATAACGTTAAGAGTTCAATTAAAACACGAGCCATAGAGACACAATGTTTGGCAGTCTGTCTCAGTAAGAGTCTCTTGAGAAAATTAAATTCTACAAAAAATATCATGAATAACTTTTTTAAAAATTATCCTAACAATGGTATATAGTTAATACCATTTCTAAATGCAATGGTGAGATGTTAATCCATTACACACACAATGGTGTAAAATAATGGATACTTTACACCATTGGGTATATTTTACACAATGGATAATTCACACCATTGGATACTTTTACACAATGGATACTTTACACCATTGGGGCATAATTCCTTCATGGTATTCAGAATAGAGAGCCTAAGAAAGAGAAAAGGGTCAAGAAGAAAGCATGGGATCCTGGCTTGGAACCTGCAAAGCTGGGAGTTCTATTTACTGAAATTAGAAACACACAGATTCCCCCCTTTTTGGTGTAGAAAGTTCTTCCACATCTAATGTACTGGCTCTTGTCCTTTCTGCCCAATCTACCTGGATGGCCCACCACCAAACTAGCTCCTCATATCCTAAAACAAAGTTCTTATTTTTCATTCTTCTACATCCCATCTCTACCCTCGGTTGATTGGACTTTACCCTGGAGATGACGAGAAGCCAGTGTTTTGTAACCTTCTCTTCAAGGTCGGGGTCTATATTGATGTACTTGTGCAATCTCACACCATAACACAGTGCCTGCCACAGGACAGGTGCTCTGTATTGAGTAAATAATTTGGAGTGCATTACTTATGATAACTAGACCATTTGGGTTTTTTTAAGCAAGAAAATGACAAGATTTGTATTTACAGGGATTACTCAGGCTACAGTGTACAGAATCTCCTAGAGTAGGATTTCTCAACGTCAGCACTACTGATATTTGGACTTGATAATTCTTTGTTATGGAGAGTTGTTCTGTGCATTGCAGGATTTTTAGCAGCATCCCTGGCTTCTTCCACCAAATGCCAGGAATGTCCCACTGCCCCCAGTCGTGACAACCAAAATAGTCTCCCAGCATTGCAATGTCACCTACGAAGCGAAATTGCTGCTGGTTGAGAACCACTGTCCTAGAGGGAAAAGAGGAAAGATCAGTCAGATGGAGGGCATTTACTGGATAAAGTTACAGGGGAAAGAGAGCAGTGCACTTACATTGATTGAAAATGTCTACCATGCGCTAGTCACTTTACATATGTTATCATAATTTAAAGTGGGGTATGTGAGACAAGACAACTCCACCTCCATCCCAACTGGCCCCTGAAATCCCTTCAGGGTAACCTAAGGTCAATCTCCCAAATTATTAAACCCTAAAACAAACACCATAACCTTCCCTGGCCCCATCTGAGTGCAGTGAAGCCTAATTCCCACGCCGTGTCAAAGAGTAGTGTTTGACATTACTCCATGGGTATTAAGTTATTCTGGGGAGGCTTCAAAATTACTTTCCAGTCAACTCCAAGGAGGGAAACGGGCAGAGGTTCTTTGACACAAGCTGGTCAAACTCCAGGAGTTGGGTGACTTCTTCCTCTGCCCAAGCTCTCAGCCATCCTTGGGGAGCGTCTCCCGGGGGGCCCATGCAGTGGCTGAGCCAAGAGCTGAATGCTGTCGCTGGGTCAGTTTTCCTGGTGAGGTCCAATTCAGAGGCACCAGGCAGGTGCCCCTGCATTCGCTCAGCAGTCTGGCAACTCGGTCTGCCCCTCTGCTCTCACCAACGCCCGCTGGTTGCTGCTGGTATTAATAACATGAGCAGCAGGAGGCTTCGCACCAGGATCAGGGCTGTCTGGATAATTAGCCAGTGGCCTAGGACCAGTCAGTAAATTACTCTGTGACCTGAGAATCCAGCTGGCTACCACCATCACTCAGGCCTGCTCACTTTATTGCTCTCCCCTCCTGCTGTACTCTCTCTAGTTTACATTCAGAGCATTGATTTCATGCCTTTTTGTTTTCCCTCTTAGGGTGAGAAGTAGTCACTTTGGGGAGACTGGTTCTCAGGTCAGTGGGATGGCTGTAGTGACATGGGAAAGAGGAATATTGGAGTTTTTGTTTTGTGCAATCATTTAGTGTGTCCCAGCATGTCAGCACCTGCTCTCTGTGTCATTCCCAAATGCATTTCAATCTTTTTTATCAGAGTTGTGACATTCTCTAATAAACTCCATATATATATATATATATATATATATATATATATATATATATATATATATATATTTGCGTACTGGAGAAGGAAAAGGTAGAGAAAAAACTCTCGTGTCACTCCCAACTTACACACTCCATGCCAGGACTATCAAATGGGAAAGTGCATTCAAGCTAATTTTCCCAAATGCTGTGGTCTTCTTGGGGCATTTGCACAAACTGTTTCCTTTGCCTAGAGCGCTATTTGTTCTCCCTTTTACCCCACTTTCACTCACCTTTCAAGTCTTTCTTTAGACATTACTCTCCCCAGGAAGCTTTTCCTAACCCATTTGGTTGCTCACCCCTGTGGGCTCCCAAAGCATCCTATTCCATATTATGTGACTAATCCCAGTTTGTTGCAATTACCTGTTTTCTTGTCTGTTATATCTTTCAGATCATGAGCTTGTGAGAACAAGAACCAGGCCACATCTGTACCAGGCCCCCATTTAAGTAGCCAATGAAAATTAATAAATAAACATAGAAAGATAACAATAAATTCTACCTTCCAGGCAGACCTGATTCCCAGCTTTTACCCAGCCAAGGCACCCACTTGGACACCCAGCAGCATTCTCCAAAGAGTTGTCACAAGCGTTCTCAATGGGAAACCTACAGCTTCAGCAGAACTTCCTTCTCACTTTCTGGAATTATCAACTGCATCTCTCCCGCTTTTCAACTCACCAATTTCTATAAATGCATCTGAAGATAATTCTGTACTTCTCACTTAATATTTACTTTAACACCATAATTAATCTTAAAAAATGCAAATATTCTGGTTTGGCTGGTTAAACTCCCTTGTAACCTTGATTGAGACATTTACACGCATTCAGTTTTGATTTCCTCTTGCAGAGAATGAATTTGATCTTTTAAGTGCATTCCATCCTTAAAGTTTTCTGATTCTAAAATCTGAAGTATGTTTTGTAATCCTGTACCATAAAGGTAACAACAGATCCCACTTTTCTGCAAAATCTTTTTGACAGACAGGATATATAAGCAAAATAATTAATTAAAATATAAATTATTTTTATTTTTTCACCAAAGGGCCCATAAGGGAGATCACAGTTGTGCCCCTGCTTATTCCTCTAACCTGTTCCCACTCCACTACTAACTGCTTCCAGTTCCTGTCTGCACAAATGCTTTCCTGGCCAAGGTGCTTTCACCTGTGCCGTTCCCTCTGCTCAGAATGCCCTTACTCCTCTGTGTACCTAGCAAACTTCCAGTTCTGTGTTGAAACCCACCTATGGCCACATCTTCCAGGAAGTCTCTTTTAACTTGGGACAGAGCACCAAACAATGGGGAAGAGTTCGGAATGGGAAGTCAAGCAGACCCAGGACTCTAATTCGGCCCACCACGTGCCAGCTGTGATACTATGGGAATGTGACTGACTTGATCTGACTGAGCCTCAGTTTCCTCATCTGTGAATGGGATGATAGTAGTTCCTACCTCCTGGGGCTGTTGGGATTGAATGAGGTCACTCAAGCAAAGGATTTGGCTCACCTCCAAGCAAGTAATATGCACTATATGAGGTTTAGCTATTATTAATTTTCCCAAGTTAGAATTAATCATTTCTAATACAAATTTTTTAGCTGCACCTTACATGTCTGCCTCCCTACAACATTGCGAACTTCTTAAAAGTCAGAGACTTACTTACTCCTATCTGTATCTCCAGAACTCTGCATAACACCCAGCACGTAAGTAGTCAATAAATGCTTTATGGAGCTAAATTAAATTATACATCTAGAAGAGTATTCTTCAAAGAACAAGATTTAAAACTTTAAAATAAAAAATTACAAGTGTGCAACATGTTATGTGATAATATTCCAGATTGGTGGGACACTTTTATGTTCATGTTCCCATTTTCATTTCGATTCTCACATGAATTAATATGGTAAGCATTATTATCAGTAGTTCACAAATGAGAGAGCAGAGGACCAGAAGAATTTAATTTTGGCCTGAAGTTACAGAGGAGGTTGCAGAACTCAAACCTCTATCACTTTTATTCCCTCTTATGTTTCTCTTGCCCACCTCCCCCCAAAGAAAAATAGCTAAGCCACTCTTTTTTTTTTTTTTTTTTTGAGATGGAATTTTGCTCTTGTTGCCTAGGCTGAAGTGCAATGGCGCGATCTCAGCTCACTGCAACCTCCACCTCCCGGGTTCAAGCAATTCTCCTGCCTCAGCCTCCCAAGTAGCTGGGATTATAGGCATGTACCACCGTGCCCAGCTAATTTTGTATTTTTCAGTACAGACAGGGTTTCACCATGTTGATCAGGCTGGTCACTCTTAAAACTCAGGTGTAAGATTTTATTTTAAACATCAATAAGTGATCTGACACCCAGCACCTAATGAAAGCAAGTGCTGGGAAGGGGACCTTTCTCTGAGATGCCATACCAATGGTGACCACAGTCCTTGCTTCTCAGGATTCCCTGTAGCTAGCATGCCATGTGCTATACGTTTAGCCCTCAGCATTCAGAGTGGACATTGCTTTCTGTCTGTGCTTCGAACTCCTTCAGCTTTTCCTGTGCTTTTGTGCAGCTGAGAAGGTGAAGCATACGGGTATCAAAAGCTGCGAACAGTCCCTACCTCTGGAGGCAGGCATTTACTAGAAGAAAGAACGGACCAATGGCTTCCCAGAGCATTGTTCAGCCACATTAGAGAAAGGATTAAGCAGATACATTCAGCTATTCTAACAGATTTTCTTTAAGCCTTGAATACGCCTCTCACACTCACTCAGATAATCACATTAGTTTTGTCATTAAAAGATCCCTTTTATAGAAAGTACCTAAACCGCTTAAACCACCCAGAGAGGTTGCATACATTATCAAACACCAAGACAAACAAAAGAGATTTTCTGTCCCACATCTCAGTTTTCCTTTTTCCTCAAAAAATTTGGGAAATGAAGGTAGAAATGATTTTGCAGATGGTCAGTGGCTGCACAGCAACCCTCACTCCTTCCTTCCCTGGATAGTCCCTCTGCAATCAGAACTGGGAAGACTGGAAAACGACTTCAGCATTGAGGCTGGCAGAAAACAGCTTAGAAAGAGATGAAGACAGCAAGGGCAAGGAGGGGGTAGAAAGGAGTGTGCTTGCCTCTCTGCCACAGGAAATTGCATCTGAAACTGAAAAACAGTAGAAAAGCACAGGACTTGGAATCAGGCAACTACCACTTACTAGATCTGTGGTGACGGTTGGGGAGAGAAGGGAGTCACTTCGTTTATCTTGCCTCGTGGTCCTCATTTATAAAATTGAGACAACATGTATTTCTCCTCCCACTCAGGGTGTTTGTGGGACTAAAATGAGAAAAGGTAAGCAGAAGAGTTCTGAGGTCTATAAAGTATGATTCAAGCATTAAAGAGGAGATTTTATTCATTTCTTTTTTAAATAGGCCCCATGATAGAAGCTACGTGTTTTGGGGTTTTGTTTTTTCACAGTAACATGTGGTGCCTAACCACTGGCATATAATGAGTGCTTAACAACTTCTTCTCAATGAATAGTGCTTTTACTGTCTTTCCCTCAAGTCCCCAACCATGCTGCAAACTCTCATCCCTCTAATCGCAGTTTGAATGTTACTTCTCCTTTAAAGCCTTCCTCAGAACTTTAGGATGAGTTCATCACATCTGCATTCACACTCCCACAGCATCCTAAATGCAACACAGATTCTTAGCCCAATGTATGTAATCATCTGACATTGTGACTCTTTCCCCAGGAGCCTTGAGCTCCTTGAGAACACTGAGCTTTACCTTTAAACAGTTGAACTCCTTCCCACTATACCTGCACAAAGTTGCCATTGAATAAATGTTTGAGTGAATCAGTGATAAGTAAACAAACAATCCAAAGAATTGGGGTTATTTGGTCCAGAAAAAAGGAAGTATCTCTGGAATCAGCCCCCAAAATAAAGTTTATTAAATTTGTAATTAATGTCTACACTAGACATTGTGCTATTGTGCTGTTTAGAGGATAAAGTGTAAGGTTATTGAGTTAATAATCAGTTTTTCATTTCGTATGCAGGGTAAAACTTATGATGGGAAAATTTTAGGTTGGACTCAGTTAATATCCACACTATTGCCATTTGGGGCCAGTTAATTCTTTGTTATGCGGGAGCTGTCCTATGTATTGTAAGATGTTCAGCATCATCTCTGGTCTGTAGCAGGGATGTAACTGGCACACCCCCACCCCAGCTGCGACAACTAAAACCATCTCTAGCATTGCCAGCTCTCCTCTAGGAGGCAAAATTGCTACAAGTTGAGAACCACTGTTTTAGACCTAAAGAACAAATTCCTGCAGGTGAGGGCTCTGTAGCGTCAGAAAAGGAGACAAAAGAGATGGTAGATATGAATGTAAGCTCCTTAAAGGTAAAGCAGATGGATGTTTTACTGATTTATATTTTACCTTCCATTTTGAAGGGAGGTAGATTGACCAAATGAACTGACATCATATGGTAACATATAAAATGTCTTCTGTTAACTGTAAAGGAGACTTCTGAAATAGTAATAATCTGATAGTTATTTGATGATGAGAGGCCATTTATCAAATAACCTGGCTTCTTCCACTTCCGTAAACTTATTCAAGGACACTTACTGCACATTCTCAGTGTCATGGCATTTTCTTTTCTTTTTTGGGGGGAGTGGGGGAAGGAAATGTCTTCTTTATTTTTTTTTAATTTTTTTATTATTATTATACTTTAAGTTCTAGGGTACATGTGCATAACATGCAGGTTTGTTACATATGTATACTTGTGCCATGTTGGTGTGCTGCACCCATCAACTCGTCAGCACCCATCAACTCATCCTTTACATCAGGTGTAACTCCCAATGCAATCCCTCCCCCATCTCCCCTCCCCATAATAGGCCCTGGTGTGTGATGTTCCCCTTCACGAGTCCAAGTGATCTCATTGTTCAGTTCCCACCTATGAGTGAGAACATGTGGTGTTTGGTTTTCTGTTCTTGCGATAGTTTGCTGAGAATGATGGTTTCCAGCTTCATCCATGTCCCTGCAAAGGACACAAACTCATCCTTTTAAATGGCTGCATAGTATTCCATGGTGTATATGTGCCACATTTTCTTTATCCAGTCTGTCACTGACGGCCATTTGGGTTGATTCCAAGTCTTTGCTATTGTGAATAGTGCCACAATAAACATACGTGTGCATGTGTCTTCATAGCAGCATGATTTATAATCCTTTGGGTATATACCCAGTAATGGGATGGCTGGGTCATATGGTACTTCAGTTCTAGATTCTTGAGGAATCGCCATACTGTTTTCCATAATGGTTGAACTAGTTTACAATCCCACCAACAGTATAAAAGTGTTCCTATTTCTCCACAACCTCTCCAGCACCTGTTGTTTCCTGACTTTTTGATGATTGCCATTCTAACTGGTGTGAGATGGTATCTCATTGTGGTTTTGATTTGCATTTCTCTGATGGCCAGTGACGACGAGCATTTTTTCATGTGTCTGTTGGCTGTATGCATGTATTCTTTTGAGAAATGTCTGTGCATATCCCTTGCCCACTTTTTGATGGGGTTGTTTGCTTTTTTCTTGTAAATTTGTTTGAGTTCTTTGTAGGTTCTGGATATTAGCCCTTTGTCAGATGAGTAGATTGCAAAAATTTTCTCCCATTCTGTAGGTTGCCTGTTCACTCTGATGGCAGTTTCTTTTGCTGTGCAGAAGCTCTTTAGTTTAATTAGATCCCATTTGTCAATTTTGGCTTTTGTTGCCGTTGCTTTTGGTGTTTTAGACATGAAGTCCTTGCCCATGCCTATGTCCTGAATGGTATTATCTAGGTTTTCTTCTAGGGTTTTTGCCGTATTAGGTCTAACATTTAAGTCTCTAATCCATCTTGAATTAATTTTCGTATAAGGAGTAAGGAAAGGATCCAGTTTCAGCTTTCTACTTATGGCTAGCCAATTTTTGCCAGCACCATTTATTAAATAGGGAATCCTTTCCCCATTTCTTGTTTTTCTCAGGTTTGTCAAAGATCTGATGGGTGTAGATGTGTGGTATTATTTCTGAGGACTCTGTTCTGTTCCGTTGGTCTATATCTCTGTTTTGGTACCAGTACCATACTGTTTTGATTACTGTAGCCTTGTAGTATAGTTTGAAGTCAGGTAGCGTGATGCCTCCAGCTTTGTTCTTTTGACTTAGGATTGTCTTCACAATGTGGGTTCTTCTTTGGTTCCATAAGAACTTTAAAGCAGTTTTTTCCAATTCTGTGAAGAAAGTCATTGGTAGCTTGATGGGGATGGCATTGAATCTATCAATTACCTTGGGCAGTATGGTCATTTTCACGATATTGATTCTTCCTATCCATGAGCATGGTATGTTCTTCCATTTGTTTGTGTCCTCTTTGATTTCACTGAGCAGTGGTTTGTAGTTCTCCTTGAAGAGGTCCTTTACATCCCTTGTAAGTTGGATTCCTAGGTATTTATTCTGTGTGAAGCAATTGTGAATGGAAGTTCATTCATGATTTGGCTCTGTGTTTGTCTGTTACTGGTGTATAAGAATGCTTGTGACTTTTGCACATTAATTTTGTATCCTGAGACTTTGCTGAAGTTGCTTATCAGCTTAAGGAGATTTTGGGCTGAGATGATGGAGTTTTCTAAATATACAATCATGTCATCTGCAAACAGGGACAATTTGACTTCTTCTTTTCCTAACTGAATACCCTTGATTTCTTTCTCTTGCCTGATTGCCCTAGCCAGAACTTCCAACACTATGTTGAATAGGAGTGGTGAGAGAGGGCATCCCTGTCTTGTGCCAGTTTTCAAAGGGAATTCTTCCAGTTTTTGCCCATTCAGTATGATATTGGCTGTGGGTTTGTCATAAATAGCTCTTATTATTTTGAGATACATTCCATCAATACCGAATTTATTGAGAGTTTTTAGCATGAAGGACTGTTGAATTTTGTCAAAGGCCTTTTCTGCATCTATTGAGATAATCATGTGGTTTTTGTCTTTGGTTCTGTTTATATGCTGGATTACGTTTACTGATTTGTGTATGTTGAACCAGCCTTGCATCCCAGGGATGAAGCCCACTTAATCATGGTGGATAAACTTTTTGATGTGCTGCTGTATTCGGTTTGCCAGTATTTTATTGAGGATTTTTGCATCAATGTTCATCAGGGATATTGGTCTAAAATTCTCTTTTTTTGTTGTGTCTCTGCCAGGCTTTGGTATCAGGATGATGTTGGCCTCATAAAATGAGTTAGGGAGGATTCCCTCTTTTTCTATTGATTGGAATAGTTTCAGAAGGAATGGTACCAGCTCCTCCTTGTACCTCTGGTAGAATTCAGCTGTGAATCCATCTGGTCCTGGACTTTTTTTTGTTGGTAGGCTATTAATTATTGCCTCAATTTCAGAGCCTGCTATTGGTCTATTCAGGGATTCAACTTCTTCCTGGTTTAGTCTTGGGAGAGTGTAAGTGTCCAGAAAATTATCCATTTCTTCTAGATTTTCTAGTTTATTAGCATAGAGGTGTTTATAGTATTCTCTGATGGTAGTTTGTATTTCTGTGGGGTCAGTGATTATATCCCCTGTATCATTTTTATTGCGTCTATTTGATTCTTCTCTCTTTTCTTCTTTATTAGTCTTGCTAGCGGTTTATCAATTTTGTTGATCTTTTCAAAAAACCAACTCCTGGATTCATTGATTTTTTGGAGGGCTTTTTGTGTTTCTATCTCCTTCAGTTCTGCTCTGATCTTACTTATTTCTTGCCTTCTGCTAGCTTTTGAATGTGTTTGCTCTTGCTTCTCTAGTTCTTTTAATTGTGATGCTAGAGTGTCAATTTTAGATCTTTCCAGCTTTCTCTTGTGGTCATTTAGTGCTATAAATTTCCCTCTACACACTGCTTTAAATGTGTCCCAGAAATTCTAGTATGTTGTATCTTTGTTCTCATTGGTTTCAAAGAACATCTTTATTTCTGCCTTCATTTCGTTATGTACCCAGTAGTCATTCAGGAGCAGGTTGTTCAGTTTCCATGTAGTTGAGCGGTTTTGATTGAGTTTCTTAGTCCTGAGTTCTAGTTTGATTGCACTGTGGTCTGAGAGACAGTTTGTTATAATTTCTGTTCTTGTACATTTGCTAACGAGTGCTTTACTTCCAATTATGTGGTCAATTTTGGAATAAGTGTGATGTGGTGCTGAGAAGAATGTATATTCTGTTGATTTGGGGTGGAGAGTTCTATAGATGTCTGTTAGGTCTGCTTGCTGCAGAGATGAGTTCAATTCCTGGATATCCTTGTTAACTTTCTGTCTCGTTGATCTGTCTAATTTTGACAGTGGGGTGTTGAAGTCTCCCGTTATTATTGTATGGGAGTCTAAGTCTCTTTGTAAGTCTCTAAGGACTTGCTTTATGAATCTGGGTGCTCCTGTATTGGGTGCATATATATTTAGGATAGTTAGCTCTTCCTGATGAATTGATCCCTTTACCATTATGTAATGGCCTTCTTTGTCTCTTTTGATCTTTGATGGTTTAAAGTCTGTTTTATCAGAGACTAGGATTGCAACGCCTGCTTTTTTTTGTTTTCCATTTGCTTGGTAGATCTTCCTCCATCCCTTTATTTTGAGCCTATGTGTGTCTCTGCATATGAGATGGGTCTCCTGAATACAGCAAACTGATGGTCTTGACTCTTTATCCAGTTTGCCAGTCTGTGTCTTTTAATTGGACCATTTAGTCCATTTACATTTAAGATTAATATTGTTATGTGTGAACTTGATCCTGTCATTATGGTATTAACTGGTTATTTTGCTCGTTAGTTGACACAGTTTCTTCCTAGCATCGATGGTCTTTACATTTTGGCATGTTTTTGCAATGGCTGGTACCAGTTGTTCCTTTCCATGTTTAGTGCTTCCATCAGGGTCTCTTGTAAGGCAGGCCTGGTGGTGACAAAATCTCTAAGCATTTGCTTATCTGTAAAGGATTTTATTTCTCCTTCACTTATGAAACTTAGTTTGGCTGGATATGAAATTCTGGGTTGAAAAGTCTTTTCTTTAAGAATGTTGAATATTGGCCCCCACTCTCTTCTGGCTTGTAGAGTTTCTGCCGAGAGATCTGCTGTTAGTCTGATGGGCTTCCCTTTGTGGGTAACCCAACCTTTCTCTCAGGCTGCCCTTAACAGTTTTTCCTTCATTTCAACTTTGGTGAATATGACAATTATATGTCTGACAATTATGTGTCTTGGAGTTGCTCTTCTCGAGGAGTATCTTTGTGGCATTCTCTGTATTTCCTGAATTTGAATGTTGGCCTGCCTTACTAGGTTGGGGAAGTTCTCTTGGATGATATCCTGAAAAGTGTTTTCCAACTTGGTTCCATTTTCCCCGTCACTTTCAGGCACCCCAATCAGACGTAGATTTGGTCTTTTCACATAATCCCACACTTCTTGAAAGCTTTGTTCATTTCTTTTTCCTCTTTTTTCTTTAGACTTCTCTTCTTGCTTCATTTCATTCGTTTGATCCTCAATCGCTGATATTCTTTCTTCCAGTTGATCGAGTCGGTTACTGAAGCTTGTGCATTTGTCACGTATTTCTCGTGTCATGGTTTTAATCTCTGTCAGTTCGTTTATGGCCTTCTCTGCATTGATTATTCTAGTTATCCATTCTTCCATTCTTTTTTCAAGATTTTTAGTTTGTTTGCGCTGGGTATGTAATTCCTCCTTTAGCTCTGAGAAGTTTGATGGACTGAAGCCTTCTTCTCTCAACTCATCAAAGTCATTCTCCGTCCAGCTTTGATCCATTGCTGGCGATGAGTTGCGTTCCTTTGGAGGGGGAGATGCGCTCTTTTTTTTTGAATTTCCAGCTTTTCTGCCCTGCTTTTTCCCCATCTTTGTGGTTTTATCTGCCTTTGGTCTTTGATGATGGTGACGTACTGATGGGGTTTTGGTGTGGGTGTCCTTCCTGTTTGTTAGTTTTCCTTCTAACAGTCAGGACCCTCAGCTGTAGGTCTGTTGGAGATTGCTTGAGGTCCACTCCAGACCCTGTTTGCCTGGGTGTCAGCAGCAGAGGCTGCCGAAGATAGAATATTGCTGAACAGCGAGTGTACCTGTCTGATTCTTGCTTTGGAAGCTTCGTCTCAAGGGTGTACCCTGCCATGTGAGGTGTGGGGTGTCGGTCCGCCCCTAGTGGGGGATGTCTCCCAGTTAGGCTACTCAGGGGTCAGGGACCCAGTTGAGCAGGCAGTCTGTCCCTTCTCAGATCTCAACCTCCATGTTGGGAGATCCACTGCTCTCTTCAAAGCTGTCAGACAGGGTCGTTTGCATCTGCAGAGGTTTCTGCTGCTTTTTTTGTTTGTTTGTTTAGCTGTGCCCTGTCCTCAGAGGTAGAGTCTACAGAGACAAGCAGGCCTCCTTGAGCTGCTGTGGGCTCCACCCAGTTCAAGCTTCCCAGCGGCTTTGTTTACCTACTTAAGCCTCAGCAATGGTGGGTGCCCCTCCCCCAGCCTCGCTTCTGCCTTGCCGTTAGATGGCAGACTGCTGTGCTAGCAATGAGGGAGGCTCCACCGGCGTGGGACCCTCCCAGCCAGGTGTGGGATATAATCTCCTGGTGTGCCATTTGCTAAGACCATTGGTAAAGTGCAGTATTGGGGTGGGAGTTACCCGATTTTCCAGGTGTTGTGTGTCTCAGTTCCCCTGGCTAGGTAAAGGGATTCCCTTCCCCCTTGCACTTCCCAGGTGAGGTGATGCCTCGCCCTGCTTCAGCTCTCTCTGGTCGGGCTGCAGCAGCTGACCAGCACTGATTGTCCAGCACTCCGTAGTGAGAGGAACCCGGTACCTCAGTTGAAAATGCAGAAATCACCCGTATTCTGTGTCACTGGCGCTGGGAGCTGGAGACTGGAGCTGTTCCTATTCGGCCATCTTGCTTCTATTATCCTATATCTCCTTAGCACACAGCTTCATTTAGAGTTTAGTATCTTGGAGTTATTGATGGATGTTTTTTTTTAACCTTCCTTTGTACCTCTACATTTTAGGAGTTACAAAACACAGATAACAGTTAACACCACTCCCCCAAATGAACAGAGGTAATTTAGTAACAGATGCCAACCTCTCTGTATTGGAAGAAGCTCCTGGTTGCTTGTCTTGACTCTGCCTCCCAAGGCTGAGGAGCCTAGTTCACCTGTAAGCCAAGTAGGATGAGAGTATATTTGGTGTCTGAGCTCATTTTCAAATCTACTTCATTTGTGTTACCACACATTATTCCTTCCCCTGTTCAACTATCTACTAAGACATTTAAACTGGCCAAGAGACATTTATTTAGCAAAATTTTGGCTGCAAATGTTTCTCCAAATACTATAATCTATTTCTAAATTAAATCAGATTAGCAAAAATGTATATACCTGTAATATAGTTCCTTTGTTCACTGTAAAATAATTGTTATACTCTGGTGTTATGACTTTCATCTATACTGAAAGGTCGTACAAGTATGAAGACAACGAAATCTATAAATATATGAAGAGAGATTAGATCACTCACTCATACTTTTCCCATTTCTGAGGTCCTTCCAGTAAGTTCCTGCATGGACTTCTGCAGATTAATTGGTCTGTTTTTATCTGCTGCATAGAGTAGACTGCTTTCATTTTTGTTTTCTGCTAGAAAGCTTAGAGCCAGATTTTCTTAGCCCTCATCTTCAGAAAATATATAGACTTCTATGGCAGTATTTCCCAACACGTGTTCAACAGAGCACTAGTTTCTCAAATGTTGCATTTAAAAAGGAGTTTCAGATCAAATAAATTTGAGAAATGTCACATTCTTGTTGATTCACAATGCGTGAAATGTTACATGAAAAAGGGATCAAATAAGTTTTGGGAAAAAAACCTTAGTTTTGGAAAGTTTTTTATTGATTCACAATGTTTACAGCGTATTAAAGGTTTGAGAGATTTGGTAATAAAGATAATCTGTTTAAACTTGTTTCAACCATGTTCCACGTTCAAATACTTTTGCTCATGGTATCCCTTTTTTATGTAACACCTGCTAACATCTGGCCTTAATAGCATTCTGTGGAATCCAATTGCTAAATCCCGCTTTATGGTTTCCATTCCTAGATCCATTTTACATCTCTAACCCTTTTAAATCTCTTATGTTCCACTTGTGCTGTGTTCAATGTGTGTATATATATATATATATTAGATGGAGTCTTGCTCTGTCACCCAGGCTGGAGTGCAGTGGCGCGATCTCGGCTCACTGCGACCTCCACCTCCAAGGTTCAAGCAATTCTCCTGCCTCAGCCTCCCGAGTAGCTGGGACTACAGGCACATGCCACTATGCCTGCTTAATTTTTTGTATTTTTAGTAGAGATGGGGCTTCACCATGTGAGCCAGAATGGTCTTGATCTCCTGACCTCGTGATCCTCCCGCCTCAGCCTCCCAAAGTGCTGGGATTACAGGTGTGAGCCACCATGCCCAGCCTCAATGTGTATCTTTAGATCACCTGAAATCCTTTCAGAACAAGGTGTGACAAAAATAAATGAATAATAAACATGTTGAGCTGTATGATCTTGTGTTGGGATTCACTCAGGATGGTGGCAGAAATATTAAAGGGAAATATTAGGGAAAGTTATAGGGAATAGTCACAATCCTTTTTGGAAGGCCGAAAGGTTACATAGCTTCTAATAGTTGAACAGGCTGAAGGCAGCCGGTTCTTACCTTAGAGCATTAGGTCATAGGGTAAATACTATGGACAATAGAGGCTTCCCCAGTTAAGTCTGTTTACCCTACCTCCATTAACTAACCTTTCAGCCAGATGGCCCTCTCCAGGGGGAGGTCTACCAGGAATATTGCCCCCTAATGGTATTTACTTTAAACTGCGGTACCTGACCTTTAATCATGCGTAGAACTACTCTCTTAGCCATGTTAATTATCCACAAGTGTGTGGACTCAAAGCTTCTGTTGTTAATTGTAAACTAAATAAATGCCTGGAGTGCAAACTGCTCAGGCCAGCCACAGTGACAAACCTCTCTTGGTGTGCAGGCAGTCGGACACTCAGCAGGACTGGCAAAAAAGAATATCTGTGTGTCAATGTACTTTTTATTCATCCGTTGTTTAGGCCAGGGTCTGTGGGCAAACCCCTGCAGCTAATGCCCTCTTGTGAGAAGCAATACCTCAACCTTGGGCAAGTAACTTTCACATTTGAGTTTCTTGTTAAAGATGTTAGCCACATAAAACAAACACATAGAGCTAAATGATCCCAAGATTGCTTTCCAGGTCTGCTGTTGGAAGATTCTATCTTTCCATTCCCATTATTAAAGGTAGCAAAGTTTATTGACACCAATCCCCCCGAATCCTTTTTTTTTTTTTTTTTTTGAGACAGGGTCTCTCTCTGTCACCCAGGCTGGAGTGCAGTGGCATGATCGTGGCCCACAGCAGCCTTGACCTCCCAGACTCAAGTGATCCTCCCACTTCAGCCTCTTGGGTAGCTGGGACTACAGGCATGCACCACCATGCTCAACTAATTTTTTTTAAGAAATTTTTTGCAAGGCAATACACGATATTGCCCAGGCTGGTCTGGAACTCCTGGGCTCAAATGATCCTCCCGCCTCAGCCTTCCAAAGTGCTGGGGTTATAGGTGTAAGCTACCATGCCGAGCCCCAACTCGTTCTTTGACTCCTTGAATGGCTGTGTTCAATGTTCTGTTCCCACCTAACATCAAGGCAAAATTACATGCAACTACCTTGACAGAGAGTTCCTGCTTGATAGAGTGGAAGAGGGAGCCGGGCACATGCAGTTCAACTGAGGGTAAATCAGAAAGTCCAAGTTCCAGAGGTACTAAGTACTGGAGATCCCCTTTCCAAAATCCAGGGAAGCCAAGGGCACGAGGTCACATGGGCACATCAGAGCTCTGAAAGGTACATGGCTATACAAAGAGATCAACAGAAATCTTGACCTTTCTGCCCTAAAATGTATTCATTAAATATAAATGTATGGAGGGCCTACTGAGTCCTGGCTGCCAGGACCTGTGCTAGATGCTGATTATTGGAAGGAATAAGACATAGTCCTTGTCTTCAGAGAGCTTGGCTTTCCTAAAAACAGGGTGAGAACACTAAGCAAAGTATTATAACTTAGGATATGTATACCAAATTAGAGGTGGTCAGGTACTGTTTACAGTGCTACAAAAGAAGACAGACAATCCCCACCTTGGTGGAGTTTACATTCAGGCTCACACACTAAGTGTAAACCTGGTTCTTTGAGAGCACAGACAAGGAATTACTTCCTTTAGGAAAGCTGGGAAAGACTTCAGAGGGAAGGTAATCAAATTGTTCTGGGCTTTAAATGATGCACAGCAGTTTACCAGTAAAAAACATATTGGAGGTTAGTGCTGAGAAAGGAATTTTAAACAGAAGAGCAGTATTTCAGAACGATGAGTTTGATATAGCCATAGTGCAGGGTTATTAGGAAAGTGAAGGGTGGCAGTAAAAATGGGAAATGAGTCCAGAGAATTAATTTAAGGAAAGGCTGTAGTGGGGCTCAAGTGGTGTCTTGGATCATTGGAGTCATATGTAGAGGAATTAGGATGTTTGGGTATTTCTTTAAAAAGTATCAGGGTAAGGACACTACACAATGATCTCCTGAAGTATGTTTCCCAAACACCAGCTCCTTGAGCCCATGCTTTGATTGCCATCTACTCACCATGACTCTCCAGCACAGACTGAGTCAAATTCCATTGACTTACTAAATCTTTCTCCAATTTTTCCACTTCTCCTCGTCTCCATCTCTACCACTCTAGTCAAACCTACCTTCTTCTCTTAACTTGACAACTGTGACTGGGGTCTCCTACCTTACTTGCTTGTACCCTACAATGCATACTCTACTCTATAGCCAGAGTAGTCCTTTTAAATGAAAATCTGTTCGTGTCACTCCCCCGATTAAAGCCCATCAAAGGTTTTGCAACTGTATAATTCTACTTGAATGAGCATTCCCCCTGCCCATGTCTTCATATTCATCTTACGTTACATTCTCTGTGGTTGTTTGCCTTCCCATTGCAGTGGCCTTCTTCAAGTTTCTTGAATATGCTACACTCAGGGCTTTTGGACATGTCATTTTCTGCACTCCTCTTCCTAGTATAGTTCCCATTCATCATTTAGATCACAGTTAAAATGTAGCATATCAAAAAGACACTGCTATTACCCCAGACTACCTCACATTGTTAAATGCTAAACATTTAACATTTAGTGTTATGACGAGTCGAGGCCATTAGATTAGAACATTTAGCAATTAATCTCTATTTTCCTATTAAATTGCAATTAATGTCCTAATAGCCTCAACTCTTCATAACATTTATAGTTGTACCAATTCACTGTATAATTGACATTTTGTGTCTTTCTCCCACCAGAACATAAACCTTATTAAATTAGGTGCTGTGTTTGCTTTTTTGCCATTGTATTTTTCAGGTTTTAGACCAATGCCTTATGCCTAGGAGATGCTCTGTTAAGAACAGAAAAAGTTGGCCAGGCACAGTGGCTCACGCCTATAATCCCAACACTTTGGGAGGCTGAGGCGGGTGGATCACGAGGTCAGGAGATCGAGATCATCCTTGCTAACATGGTGAAACCACGTCTGTACTAAAAAAAATAATAATAAATTAGCCGGGCGTGGTGGCGGGTGCCTGCAGTCCCAGCTACTCTGGGGGCTGAGGCAGGAGAATGGCGTGAACCCAGGAGGCGGGGCTTGCAGTGAGCAGAGATCACACCACTGCACTCCAGCTTGGGCAACAGAGCGAGACTCCGTCTCCAAAAAAAAAAGAAAAGAAAGAGTTGTATTCTCATCACCATTTCAGAGAGTCACATACTATTTACAGATAAACAAAGCAACTATTCAACTTCATTTGTCCCATTATTTTCCACACTTGTTCAACTATGGGTATAGGTCTTTCTACTACACAAGTTATTGGCATTTTGTTGGATACCTGTGCTCCAAGAAACACTGTGTGATAGATGTCGTGTGATTGAGTTGCCTGAACTGCTTCCCCAGTCCTAAGAAGTACACTTTTGTAACCATGTTTTCATGACCCTGTCCTTCCCTAACCACCTGAGAGTTGTGCATTTGTGAAGCATTGCTCCCTCAGGGGGTTGAGGACACCATTCTAAGAAGTCCTTATGGGCCTTGTGAGTACAGAAAAGGAAGCTGGTCTGTAGGGGGAGAATAAAGCAGTCATGGGAAGAGATGCACTAGGCAGGGCTCCCACACTCAAATGAGTCAGGCAGGATGACAGAAGTGAGATGAACTGAATTCAAATTCAAATTCCGGATTCTTTCAACTAGGGGCTCTCAAAGTGGGATGCTCCAGCATCACCTGGGAACTTGTTAGAAATGCAACTTCCCAAGATCCATCCCAAGACATGTTAGAAACTCTGGGATGGGGCTCAGGAATCAGCATTTTTACAAGCCCTTTTGGGTAATTCTGATGCACGCTTTAGACTGCCTACCAAACTGTAGACATCTGACGAACAAATCCAAACCAGTCTGACAACAGGTCACCTCTGTTGAAAGTGAAACAGAACACAGCAGTACTGATTTTTAACGACCTTCCAGACCCCAGTTCTAGTTCCCCATGATTCCTAGTAACCCAAGTCCTGGAGCTGATCTTGCAGTTTTTTTTTTTTTTTTTTTTTTGAGACGGAGTCTCGCTCTGTCGCCCAGGCTGGAGTGCAGTGGCGCGATCTCGGCTCACTGCAAGCTCCGCCTCCCGGGTTCACGCCATTCTCCTGCCTCAGCCTCCCGAGTAGCTGGGACTACATGCGCCCACAACCGCGCCCGGCTAATTTTTTGTATTTTTAGTAGAGACGGGGTTTCACCGTGGTCTCGATCTCCTGACCTTGTGATCCGCCCACCTCGGCCTCCCAAAGTGCTGGGATTACAGGCGTGAGCCACCGCGCCCGGCTGATCTTGCAGTTTCAAAAAATTTCTTTTCCTTAAGCTGGTTTTGTGGGCTTTTGTTGCTTGAATCCAAACAAAAATAAAACTGTACGAGTAAAATGAAGCAAACAAACAAAATCTGCCAAAAAGGAGCCCCAGTTCTGTCGCAATTTTGCCAAAAAGGAGTTGTGAGGCCTTAGACAAGTTCCTTCTCTCTAGGCTACAATTCTATCCCTTACAAAATGATGCAGTTGAACTGGATATCTCAGGGGCCTTCGCCCTCTACAATGCTGGCTTAGACACTGGCTCCTCTGGATAACCTCTTGGGGCTACAGATTCCCTAAGAAGGTTTTCCTAAATTTCTTTAGGAGAAATTCTTTCTAAGCTCTTGGGAGCTGAAAAAAATAAAAATAGAAAGCACTCAAGTCTCCATGTCTCTCTTTCCCTGTCGGTAAAAAGTGCAGTTTTATTAGAGGGATGCTTTAAATAATGAGGCTTATCTGACACTCCAATTCTTTTTCATTTTAAAATTAAACTTTAGCATATTATAACTGTACTCACTTCAATTAAGGCTGCCATCTATATCCCTAAAATGCGTACAGTAATAGGATACAATTATGCTTGCCAAAAAATTCTATTTTTTGCAGTTTGTTTCTTCAGAATAATGTAACTCATCTAAACAATCAATATTAAATAAAATGGCAAAGTATTTTAAAGATTTGACACAAGGAAAAAACCCTAAAATTGTAAAATAAATTGTAAGAATATCCTCTATTAAGCCCATAAACCCTGCATTATATAATTTCTTAGTTGACAAAGAAAAAAACCCAGTATTGTTTTGGCCCTTAAATTCCCACCCAAAGAGATTGTTCTCTGATGCTGAAACAAAAATGGTAACCAAATGCTTTGATAGACAACTCATTACAATGAGAACTAAAGCCTTCCAAAATAAGACAAAGATTTTCCTGTATCTCCCAGATGCCAGGGAAAGTAAAGGAAATATTTCAGCCTTCCATCCCAAGAACGAACTCTGTATCTGTACTTAAAAAAAAAAAAAAAAAAAAAAAAGTGCCTTAAAAATGATCAAGCTCAAGGTACAGTTTTTTAAAAGCAGAAAATGTTCCCAAGGCAGTGTGAAGAAAAAAAAATTATTGAGAGAAAATGAAAAGAAACAAGGAGGAAGAAATCTTTCAACAGAGTAGAAACTGTTAGTCTCTCTGTCTCTCTGTGTCCCTGAAAGGTTTTGATCCAACCCTATTTGTTATCCTAGAAAAGCCCTTCTGAAGAAAGGTCTCAGTGTAAGAACTGCTTGAAAGAAGCCAACCCCTTGGAAATAGGAATGGCTTGGCCATTTATTAATGTCAAATATGCTGCCTGCATGAATTAGTCAGCTTGTCTTTTGGGAGTCATACAGAAAAGTTCTCGTGCACCTGCCTGTTAGTGTCTAACACTTCTGGTTTTAATGACAGCAGTAACAACTATCAGAAAATAAAATTTAAAAAATTTAAAAGCTAAATATTACTATATTCTACTTTGGGAACAGCTGATTCATCAATTTTTAAAGGCTTCTTACTGAAATATAATTAGTGACTACAGCATAAAGCTTGCTCAGATTTAAAAAGACAAAACAGAGTCATTTTCCTAAACTGGCAGAATTCAACCAAATTACCACAAAACTGACCTTAGAAACAAAGAGAAATGGAGCAGAAAAAGGCCAGATTTTTTACTGGCAGTACCACAGTGGCCAACATCCCAGAACTAAGAAAAGCTGCCAAGTGGAAGAGAAAAAATTAAAGGACTTTCCAAAACCAGCTAAGCCCAGTGCACACAGCATTCCCAACAGCCGGAGCCGGAGTGAGCTTCAGAAGCAACACACAGGTATAAGGTCCAGCTGTATTCTTTATTTACAGCACAGTTCAAAGTCATTAAATCCAGTACAAAAGAAATGGCTCTCACTTCCTGGATTGGCACCAGACATCCTACCAGCTGCAATTACATCATTTTCTAATCTATCTTCTGCTTTTACTTTGTGTAGGGTAGGGATGGGGACTTACAAATGGGCTAAAGAGACTTCAACCTCAAAGCCAAAAAGAAATCTCTGCTTGCAGAGATACAAAGAAAGTAACTCTCCCTCTTATGAAAAGCAATCAGGAGCTCTGCTCCAGTTATGAAGGCCACTGATGGTGTGGGAGAGTTATCAAGAAGATTCTTCCTAGACATGGTGCAAAGACAGTGAGAACCCAGGAAATCACATTCATGGGACAGTTGCTCTTACCGTCATCACCCTCTATTCTATCTCAACCTTGGCCCATCAAATCTAATGATACACAAGAGAAGGTAATTACACGTAGAAAACCAAAGTGAATGGGAATGTGGTGGTGAGAACATAAAAGAAGAAACTGAAAACAATCAAAAGTTTCTCAGTGCTGCTTTCCTGCACGGTCATAGAAATCTCTGATCCAATTCTTCATATGTCTGACTTCCAAGGCACGGGCTAACAGCACAGACGTGGGATCTAAGGCATTCTTGGCGCGCAGATCTAAGTGGTGGGCCCCCTCTGAGATGGTGACTGCAACCAGAGTGTCTGTGATATCCTTAGTTACTCCACCTCCTGACCAGGGGTCTAGTTCACCATTGCTGCAAGTAAAAAACAGAAGAAAAAATAAAGGTGTTAGTTTTTCATACTGACACGCAGATAAGCTAGGAGAAACCTATTATATGTTTAACACTTAAAATTATAAACTTGTAACCTGGGGGATTTGATCTGAGGACCTAATTTATCATATGGAGAGATGATTCATACTGGAGTTTTGCAATATTCCTGCAACCAGGTGCAAAAAAAAAAAAAGGAACCAGAGATGATTGAAGGAGGTGTTCCCATAAATCAACCTAGATTGTACTGGGATATGAAATTTAGAAACCTGAATCTCAATCCTGATTTCATCATTCAAAAGTTATATAATGCAAGTTACCTGACTCAGTTTCCTCATCTGTAAAATGGAGATAACAGGCCGGGCACAGTGGCTCATGTCTGTAATCTTTGCTCTTTGGAGGCCAAGATGGTGAATCACTTGAGCCCAGCTAGCCTAGGGAACATGGTGAAACCCCATTTTCTTAAGGAAGGGAGGAAGGGAGAAAGGGAGGAAAGAAGAAAGGGAGGGAGGAAGGGAGGAAAGAAGAAAGGGAGGGAGGGAGGAAAGGAGGAGGCTGCATTTTTTATCCAATACAGTACAGTACTTTGGGAAACAGGATAGTAGATCTGAAAAATGTCACCGGGATCTGGAATCCAAAAATTTGGGCATTACACAAAAATCTTCATTTTACATTAGCTTTAAAGTTAAGGAAATGCTACTAGGTTATTAGTCTCGACTGGTTCACACAACACAATTCAGAATAATGTAAAGATAATCAGTCACTAAAACTGAGTATTTAGTTTAACTGAGTAAAAAATCCAATACAACCACAGACAGCATCCCTAATAATATTTCTGAATAGTTTTGTTGAGATATAATTCATCTACCACAGAATTTGTCCATTTAAAATACACAATTCAATGGTTTTTAGTATACTCAGAGTTGTGCAACCAGCACCACAATCCATTTTAGAACATTTTCATCACCCCAAATAGAAACCGATACTCATTAGCAGTCATTCCCCACCTTCCTGCCTTGCTCTCAGCCCCAGGAAACCATGAGTCTATTTTCTATAGACTATTATCTATAGATTTGCCTATTCTGGACACTTCGTACAAATGGAATTAAATAGTAGGTGGTCTTTTGCAACAGGTCTCTTTCACCCAGTGTAATGTTTTCAAGTTTCACCCATGTTGCGGCATGAATCAGTATGTGTTCCTTTTTATTGCCAAATAATATTTCATTGTATGAATACATCATATTTTACTTATCTCTTCATCATTTGATGGACATTTGTATTGTTTGCACTTTTTGGCTAATGAGTATTGCTCCTTTGAACATTCACATACAAGTTTTTGTGTGGATGTATGATTTCACTTCTCTTAGGCATATACTTAGGAATTTCTAGGACATATGGTAACAGCCTATTGATTAGCTGCCAGACTACTTTCCAAAGGGGCTACACCATTTTATATTCCCAGTAGCAACATTTGAGGGTTCCACTTTCTCTACATCTTCAACACTTATTATTATCTGTCTATTTTAGACATCCTAGGCTAGTAAGTATTAAACGATATTTCACTATGGTTTTAATTTGCATTTCGCAAGAGACTGATGGTGTTTAAACATCTTATGTGCTGATTGGCCATTTTTATATCTTCTTTGGGAAAATGCCCAGTCATATCTTTGCTCATTTTTTAACTAGAGTTATGTATCTTTTTATTTTTGACTGAGAGCTCACACTCTCTTAACTTGTGTGTTGCAGAGTAAGAAAAGCATGAGCTTTGGGATCAGACACACTTTGGTTCCAGTCTCAGGTCTGCCTCTCATCTACCTAATCTCATGGAAACAGATTCCTAAGGGAAAAAACTGGCACTGAAATACCTGGATCTAAGTACTCAGCCCATTGCAAACATTAGATCACTTTCCCCTTGTATGGCACCTCTTGGCATATCTTTATCCACATACCACTTGAAATAACTTACAGAACATTTTTATGTGTGTTCTGATATTTGTTTAATGCAAACTCCATTTTGCTGGTATTGTTTATAAAGCCTTACCTATTCTGGATACAAGTCCCTTATTAAATATATGACTTGCAAATATTTTCTCCCATTCTGTAGACTATCTTCTAACTTTCTTGATAGTATCATTTGCAGCACAAGTTTTTCATTTTCATGAAGTTGATTTATCTATTTTTTCTCATTGTTTGTGTTTTTGGTATGGTAACCAAGAAACTGCTGTCTAACCCACAGTCATGAAGATTTATTCTTATGTTTTCCTTTATAAGATTCATCATTTTAGCCCTTACATTTAAGCCTTTGATCTATTCTGAGTTGATTTTTCTTGTTATGGTATGAAATAGGGAGCCAACCTCATTCTTCTGCATGCGAATCTCCAGTTTTCCCATCATCATTTGTTGAAAAAACTTCTTTTCTCAATGAATTGTCTTGCTACTTTTGTTGAAAATCAATAAGCCATACATGTAAGGTTTGACTTCTGGACACTTGATTCTCTTCCACTTGTCTATATGTCTATCCTTATGCCAGTATCACACTGTATTGACTGTAGCTTTGTAGTAAGTTGGAAATCAGGAAGTGTGAGTTCTTCAAGTTCATTCTTCCTTTTCAAGATTGTTTTGGCTATTCTGGGTCCCATATATCCCTATATGAATTTCAGGATCAGCTTGTCAATTTCTAATTAAAAAAAAAAAAAAAAAGGCCAGCTGGAAATTCGATAGAGATCACATTGAATCTGTGGATCAACTTGAGGAGTAATAGTCACCTTAATAGTATTAATTCTTCTAATACATAAACATGAGAGGTCTTTCCATTTAAAGGAAGCAATTTTTAATTTGTTTCCAATGTATACATCTTGCACTTCTTTTGTTAAATTTATTCCAAAGCATTTTATTCTTGATACTATTTAAATCAAATTTTTCCCTAGTATAACATATTATGCATAGATTGCATTCGTGTTTACAAAGCCTTTCACATGTGTTCATTGTAACAACCCTATGAAGTAGGTTTAATTACAATTCTTTTATAAAAGAGAAAACTAATGCCCAGAGAATTTAAAAGGCTTGCCAAAATCATTTGACTTAGCAAATCTGAGATTCAAACACAGCTCTAAAAACCTCAAACACAGCTCTAAAAACCCTAGTCCAATGCTTAATTTTATACTATGTTGCAATTCAGTGGAACCGTGACTACTGTTGAAAGTCGACAGCTCACGCTGTCTTGTGTGCTGCAAAGTAAGAAGAGCATGAGCTTTGGGATCAGACATACTTTGCTTCTAGTCCCAGGTCTGCCTTTCATCTACCTAATCTCATGGAAACAGATTCCCCAGGGGAAAAACTGTCACTGAACTACCTGGATCTGAGTATTCTGCCCATGGCATGTATTAGATCACTTTCCCCTCGAATGGTACCTCTTGGCATATCTTTACTACATACCACTTGAAATCACTTATAGGACATTTTTATGTGTGTCCTGATATTTGTTTAATACAAACTCCATTTTGCTGGTATTGTTTACAACAAAGCCTGAAATAAAAAGTCTTCAAGCTCACATTATCAAAGACATGAAATTATTCCCATAATTTGCATAATCATCAAAAAACTTCTCAACTATAAGTACAACCTATATATAGATGACTACCAAATAATGTATCTAGCTGGGATTGTTCCCCTAAACTTCAGAACCAAAGTTCAAATGTGAACTTCACATTTTTACATGGAAGTCAAATTAGACACTTGGCAGTTCCTGATGCTTCCCAAATGCCAACCAGCTCCTCCTGCCATCTTCCCCAATCTCTGTCAATGGGAAGTCTATCCTTTTCATTGTTCAGGTCAAAAAGTTTGATGTCACTCTTTAATCTTTTTGGTTTCACTCTTTAATTTTCTCATTGTTTAACACACAATCTGTCAACAAATCCTGTCATCTATATCTTCAAATATATCCATAATCTGACCATTTTGCATTACCTCCACTGCACAACCCTAATCTAAGTCACCATTATCTCTAGCCTGAGTTACTACAATAGCCTTTTAACTGACCTTCCTGCCTCTACCCTTGTCTCCCTGCAATTTAATATCAATAGAGCTGCCAACTTGATCCTGTTAAAACCTGAACCAGATAATGTCATTCCTTTTCTCAAAAAGCTCCAAGTTTTCCCATCTCATTCACAGTAAAAACCTAAGTCCTTACTAGAACCAACAAGTTTCCACATAATTCGGGCCCTCTGCTCCCTCCCTGATTTCACCTCCTATTACTCTCTCACTTATTAACCCCACTCCAGCCACACTGACCTTACTCCACCTGAAGAATAGGCTGGGGACACTTCTCTTTCAAGGCCTTTGCCTTCAGTTAATCCTCTTACTCCACCAACTTCATGGCTAGCTCCTTTACTTCCTCTGTATCATTTTTTTAAAGTCACTCCTTGATGAAGTCTTCCCTGGTCACTCTAATAAAGTATTTCAACTGTTTTCCCTCCCTGTGACATTTTACAGTCCCCTTCCTGGTTTACTTTTTTCTCCTTGTCACTTATATCCTTCTAACATATTTATAAGTTCTATCTTGTTTCATTTCCTATCTCTCAAACTAGAACTCCATGAGAGCAGAGATTTTCGTCCATATTGTTTATTTCTACATCTCCAAGTTCCTAGAAGCAGACCTGGCTCACAATAGGAGGCCCAAAAAATTTACTGAATGAACTTAAAAAGTGTCTAGTTGGCTGTGGCCACATACTGGATGCCCATCATAGACATCTATAAATACACATATGCAAGTTCATAAACACGCTGTAAATCACTTTGGTACTTTTTACGTGGGAAAGAAAAGTTCATATAAATGATTAATACAAATATAAAGAGACTGACCTTCAGCTGTGTGTTAATAGTGGAAAGAACAATGAATTCATTCAGTAGATCTAAGTTGTACATTTTTACTAGCTGCATGACTTTGGGTAAGTTACTGACCCCTGTGAACCTCAATTCTCATGTGGATTATAGAAAAAAAATGTTTTTTAAGAAAGATAATACCCTTCTCAGACAGAACTATTGTGAGGCCCAAGTCAAATAATATATGTGAAAATAAATAAACTACTACATGAACGTGTGATGTCATTATAGTTATTACCATATTCTGTAAGCATAATAAGTATTACCACTACCAAGAAGTAAATAAATCATGAAAATGTAAATGTACAAATTATATGAGAAAAAAAATTAGGTACATTAAGTATATGTGTGTTTGAAATACAATTTAAAATTGCCTGTCCTGGCCAGGCATGGTGGCTCACACCTGTAATCCCAGCACTTCGGGAGGCCAAGATGGATGGATCACTTGAGGTCAGGAGTTTGAGATCAGCCTGCCCAACATGGTGAAACCCTGCCTCTACTAAAAATACAAAAATTAGCCAGGTGTGGTGGCGCATGCATGCAGTCCCAACTACTTAGGAGGCTGAGGCAGGAGAATGGCTTGAACCCGGGAGGTAGAGGCTGCAGTGAGCTGAGATCATGCCACTGCAATCCAGCCTGGATAACAGAGCAAGACTCTGTTTCAAAACTGTTTCAAAAAAATAAAATAAAATAAAAATTGTCCTCTGTTCAATTGCAACTTAACATCATCCTTGGAAAAAAAAAAAAAAACCTACACTCCAGAAGTGTACTTTTTTGGTTTTATTAAAAACAAAAAGAAAAACTCATGTTAAATACAAGCCTCAGTTTTCAACTACCAGGTAAACTTTTAAAGAAAACTACATAAGGAGTTGGGTTCTCTTAAATTAATAAATCGCCTTTGTCATTATTCCAAATTGACAAGCCCAACCCAGATAGGAAACTCTCCATTATTTGCAAAACAAAAAAGCTATCCCAACAGCCACATAATAAGCAAACTGCATTTGATTTAAAAGGTCATCTGAAATAGCCTAGTGGCTTAGCAACAGTGTTTGGAGTTGCTGAGAGACCTAAGATGCACATGGACTTGAATTTCTTGGTCCTAGATGTGTGAAAGCTAAACCAGTCATTGGGAAATCTACAAAAAAAAAAAAAAAAAAAAAACTGGCATTCATGAGAGGATCTAGATGCCTGGGTAAAATTTCCCCAACAGGGAGCTTCACTTAGTCACTGGCAACAATTAATTTGCCTGAGAAATGATGTTAAACTAACCAGCTCCTCAGGGACTCCCTTTTGGATTTATACTAAAATAACTGAGAATGACTGTTGGTAAAATTATGTCTACAAGTTGGGAAAGAAAATAAACCTCCCCCCAAAAAACAATTGTGGAATAAAAAAAGAATTGCTGTAATGAGACTATTAACAGGTAAACAAATGTTTACTGAGTGCCTACTACATATCAGGCACCGACCGGGCACGGGACTCCACAGTGAACAAAACAGACAAAATCTCTGTTGCTTATTTCCATGATAATTTGTTCCTTGAAATAACCCTGTTAGGTACTCATTCTTATTCCTAAGTAATATGAAATGGCAATTTGCCCAAGGTCATGCAGCTAATTCAGGGAAGAAGAAAAATGGCATCAAGGTCTACCTGACTTCAAAGCCTTAACTGAAAAATCTCCAATCCAACAATTAAAGATTAAACTTCCCAACCAGAAAAGCAATCACACCTGGATTCGTGTGAGGCAGACTAAGGAGAGAAACCTGGAAATGAAGAATAAGATACTTTCCACAGGGCTCTTTGGACACTTTCTTTTTTTTTTCTTTCTTTTTTTTTTTAACTATACTTTAAGTTCTGGGATACATGTGCAGAATGTGCAAGTCTGTTACATAGGTATACACGTGCCACGGTGGTTTGCTGCACCCATCAACCCGTCATCTACATTAGGTATTTTCTCCTAATGCTATCCCTCCCCAATCCCTGCCCCACTGACAGATCCCAGTGTGTGATGTTTCCCTCCCTGAGTCCATGTGTTCTCATTGTTCAACTCACACTTATGAGTGAGAACATGCAGTGTTTGATTTTCTGTTCCTGTGTTAGTTTGCTGAGAATGATGGTTTCCAGTTTCATCCATGGCCCTGCAAAGGACATGAACTCATCCTTTTTTATGGCGCATAGTATTCCATGGTGTATATGTGCCACATTTTCCTTATCCAGTCGATCATTGATGGGCATTTGAGTTGGTTCCATGTCTTTGCTATTGTAAATAGTGCTGCAATAAACATACGTGTGCATGTGTCTTTATAGTAGAACGATTCATAATCCTCTGAGTATATACCCAGGAATGGGATTGCTGGGTTAAATGGTATTTCTGGCTCTAGATCCTTGAGGAATTGCCACACTGTCTTCCACAATGGTTGAACTAATTTATACACCCACCAACAGTGTAAAATCGTTCCTATTTCTCCATACCCTCTCCAGTATCGGTTGTTTCCTGACTTTTTAATAATTGCCATTCCAACTGGCATGAGATGGTATCTCACTGTGGTTTTGAGTTGCATTTCTCTAATCATCAGTGATGATGAGCTTTTTTCATGTTTGTTGGCCACATAAAGGTCTTCTTTTGAGAACTGTCTTTGCCCACTTCCTGATGGGGTTGTTGTTTTCTTGTAAATTTGTTTAAGTTCCTTGTAGAGTCTAGATATTAGCCCTTTGTCAGATGGACAGATTGCAAAAATTTTCTCCTATTCTGTAGGTTGCCTGTTCACTCTGATGATAATTTATTTTGCTGTGCAGAAGTCTTTAGTTTAATTAGACCCCATTTGTCAATGTTGGCTTTTGTTGCCATTGCTTTTGGTGTTTTAGTCATGAAGTCTTTGCCCATGCCTATGCTTGGACACCTTCTTACTCAGCAACCAGAAACATTTTATAGCTAGTGGCCATGAAGTACACAGAACAGACACACCTGTGGCTGTTCCTTTACTTTGGGAGTGCTCTTTCTTCAGAAAAGTAGGAGAATTTTGAATTTTTTAATAACTTAAAAATTTTTGCATTGTATTTCTCATACCTAGCAAACTATAGAAAAAGATTTCTTTGTAAAAGTAGACTTGCCACTGCAAAAAGATAAACCAGCATCTTTACACAGTCTTGCCTTTAAACTTTCACATGCTTCTGAAGCCTTCCTGAGCTGTGTATTTCATTCATCATCCTTATCAACAACAGGCATATTTACTGGGCATTCATTATGTGCCAGTCACTGTAGCAAACGCTAAAGATACAGAGATGGTTAAGATGAAGTTCCTGCCAGTGATAAATTCACAATCTCATGGGGCAGATAGAAACACAAACAAATAACTACCACATGGAGTGATAAGCGGTACTTATAGGTGCTACTAGAAGTAAGGGGGAGGTAGAAACCTATCCTCCCTTACGGAATATTTCTTGGAGAAGGTATGAGACTTAAGGAAAAAGGAAAAAGAGGATGAGAAAGGACATTCAGAGATAAGTATACAGTTCCCTGTGGCTAGAACATAAAGGGCAAGGTGGAGAGTGTACTTTCATTTATTCATTCAACAAATATATTTTGAGTGTAGATATTTGCCAGATCTGGGCCAAGTACTTTGATGAGCTCTTTTGATGCACCACAACAACTTTATGGGGTGAGTGGTATTATTATTCTCACTTCACAAAGGATAAAACTGAGAATCAAAAAAGCTTACGAAATTTTACTCAAGACAGCTCACTCTACCTTTGAACAGCTCTTCCTGCAAGTCCTTTCTTACACTGAGCTAACAGTTTCTTACATGGAGCTCTAATTCCTACCCACTGACTTTTCTCACAAAATATGCCCCCTTCTCCAATGATGATAATGATGGTGATGATGACGATTATTATTATTATTATCATTTTGACAGTCTGAGAAAGATAACATAAAAAAGCAATGGATAACTAAAATACTTACAAAAGGGCTGAAGGAAACTAGCTTACGTCCCTTTTGGCCTTCCACCTCCCGCCATGTGAGGATGCTGCCTTAAGGTGCCATCTTGAAAGCAGAGACTGGGCCCTCAACAGACACCAAACCTGCCAGCATCCTCATCTTGGGCTTCCCAGCCTCCATGACTGTGAGCAATACATTTGTGCTGTTTATATATTACCCTCTCTCAGGTTTTTTACTATAGCAGCACTAGTGGACTAAGACAAACTCAAAGGCTTATGTTTAGGTCTTTTTCAACCCTCTCAGTTCTTTCAAGTTTTCCTGATTTCAAATAACCTAAATTTGGCACAGTTTCCTTAAACATCCTAAGCAGACTTATTTGCTTAACTGTCACTTTGTAAGACTGAGCTTAAGAGTATAGTTTTGAAGAATCCTGTTGAGAACAAGGAACACAACAGAAGAAAATTAAACAAAAAGTAGTTTCAAGTTTTCCATTAAAGTGTCTTGCCTTATATTTGGGGAAAGGTATACTGCTGGGTGGAATACTATGTAGCCATAACAAGGAATGAGATCATGTCCTTTCCAGGGACATGGATGGAGCTGGAAGCCATTATCTTCAGCAAACTAATGCAGGAACGGAAAACCAAACACTGCATGTTCTCATTTTTAAGTGGGAGCTGAGAGAATACACAGATACAGGGAGGGAAAAAACACACACTGGAGCCTGTCAGTGGATGGAGTTGGGGGAAAGAGAGCATTAAGAAAAATAGCTAAGGCCGGGTGCAGTGGCTCACGCCTGTAATCTCAGCACTTTGGGAGGCTGAGGCAGGCGGATCACCTGAGGTCAGGAGTTTGGGACCAGCCTGGCCAACGTGGTGAAACTCCATCTCTACTAAAAATACAAAAATTAGCCAGGTGAGCTGTAGTCCCAGCTACTTGGGAAGCTGAGGCAAGAATAGCTTGAACCCAGGAGGCAGAGGTTGCAGTGAGCCAAAATTGTGCCATTGCACTCCAGCCTGCACAAAAAGAGCAAAACTCCATCTCAAAAGAAAAAGAAAAATAGCTAATGCCTGCTGGATTTAATATCTAGGTGATGGGTTGATAGGTGCAGCAAACCACCATGGCACATGTTTACCTATGTAACAAACCTGCACATCTTGCACATATACCCCGGAACTTAAAAATAAAAATTAAAAATTAAAAGAGAAAATAGAATGAGTCTAATGAGTCAGAGACCTTTTTTTGCAAAGTGGGCAGTGCTACCAGCCTAAACTCAGAGTCAACGTACAGGCAAACAGCTCTCCTCATCCCTAAAAACTTTTGACTACATACCAAAGGCCAAATTTGACTCTTATTTAAAAGAATTTGTAGAGTACAGTGGTCGGAGAGGTACTGGCAGGAGCAGCAATGCTCCCAGGGGCCTGGGGCTGAGCTGTCCGAGTTCCCATGTGCTGAGCCCACTTGAGCCACAGCCATGTCTGGGGATGAGACAGTTTTTGATCCTACTATGAGCAAGAAGAAAAAGAAAAACCCCTTTATGTTAGATGAGGAAGGGGATACACAAACAGAGAAAAACTAGCCCAAGAAGAGGAACCGGAGCCAGCTGAGGACAAAGATGTAGAAGCCAATGAAGATGACAGTAGGAAAAAAGACGTTTCTGATGTTCTAGATGACCTGAACTTCTTTATTCAGAAGAAAAAGGAGAAAAAAAAAGATATTTGATATTGATAAAACTGAAGAAGTTGTAAAGGATCTTAAGATTGAAAGTGATGTTCAAGAACCAGATGAACCAGAGGAGGACCTTGACATTATGCTTGGCAATAGAAAGAAGAATGTCAAGTTCCCAGATGAGGATGGAATACTAAAGACACAGCTCTAGCCAGGAGTGGTGGCTCATGCCTGTAATCCCAGCACTTTGGGAGGCCGAGTTACGTGGCTCACGAGGTCAGGAGATCGAGACCATCCTGGCTAACATGGTTGAAACTCTGTCTCTACTAAACATACAAAAAATCAGCTGGGAATGCTGGCGGGAGCCTGTAGTCCCAGCTACTTGGGAGGCTGAGGCAGGAGAATGGTGTGAACCTGGGAGGTGGAGGTTGCAGTGAGCCAAGATCATGCCACTGCACTCCAGCCTGAGTGACAGAGCAAGACTCTGTCTCAAAAATAAAAAAGATATAGCTCTAGAAGATGAAGATAGCAAAAAGACGATGTTGTCTCATTCAGTAATCAGATAGGCCCTGTGAGGTAGGCTCAGAAAGAGACTGCACATATGAGGAGCTGCTGGATCATGTGTTCAACATCATAAGGGGAAAGAATCCAGATACGGTTGCTTGAAAGAAAAGGAAATTCACCATGAAACCTCCACAGGTCATCCAAGTAGGAACGAAGAAAACTCCTTTTGTCAACTTTATGGATATCTATAAACTATTACATAATCAGCCCAAACATTTCCTTGCATTTTTTCATTTATTTTGTTTTGTTTTGTTTTCATGTTTCTTGGTTTTTCTTTTGTTATTGTTTTTGTTTTTGTTTTTTGAGACAATATCTGGCTCTATTGCCCAGGCTAGAGTGTAGTGGTGCAATCTCAGCTCACTATAACCTCCACCTCCTGGGCTCAAGCCATCCTCCCACCTCAGGCTCCCGAGTAGCTGAGACTGCAGGCACATGCCACCATGACAACTAATTTTTGTATATTTTCTAGAGATGGGGTTTCACCATGTTGCCCAGACTGGTCTCGAACTCCTGGGCTCAAGCAAGCCATTTGCCTTGGCCTCCCAAAGTGCTGGGATTACAGGAGTGAGTCACTGCACCCAGCCTCCTTGCATTTTTGTTGGCTGAATTGGGTACAAGTGGTTCTATAGATGGTAATAACCAACTTGTAATCAAAGGGAGATTCCAACAGAAACAGAAAATGTCTTGAGGTGATACATCAAGGAATATGTCATTTAAGTTATGGGGCTGCACCCTTATGAACAGAGTAGTGCCTCATAAAAGGGCTGGAGGAAACTAGCCCTTGATACATCAAGGAATTGTCAAGGTGATGTCACACATGCTGATCACCAGACACAATCCTGCAGAAGGGTACCCGACTCTGTTTCTTATAGTGCGAAAGTTCTGTTGCCAGTATCAACACCAGGCTGTCACGGGCAAATAAGCACAGCTGCATGCCAAAGCCAACCAATTTGCTAATCACTGATTTTGCAGTGTGTTGTAGAGATTTGGCTGGATAAGTATGCCATCAGAGTGGACCTACCATTGTATTAAAAACAAGATTAAAAAGCTGCCACGTTCTTTGGTGAGTGGTTGGTTGGTCTGAAATCCTTGCAAGATGCCGATGCTCAAGCTGGTGATATACTCATTGCCTACTTTAACAACTGTCAGAGAAATGTGATATGGGGTAAGGAGGTACCTTTTAAAAATCATTCATAGACTTCTGTAAAATGCAAGATAAAGTTTTAACAGATTTTTTTTTCAAAGAGTAAAAATTAAAACAAATAAAAGAACTTGTAAAAGAATGACATTTACAATTTAAAAAATAGCTCTGGTTAACAGGTATGTAGTGGTATCTCCTATTTCTATATAGACTTGGGGAAATTCTTGAATAACTCGTTGCTATTTTAATAGCTGACAACCTAATGTTCAACTCAAAACATGGAAATTTTGAAGGCCCAGTCAGATACACATAGAGTCTGCTCAATTAACTCCAATGTGAACCAGTGGCAAATATGTGACTTCTTAAGGAGCAGTGTAATGTAGAAAAACAAACATGGGATTTGTAGTCAGGCCATAATAGAAAGCTGGCTTTATCACTTAGTAACTAAAACAAAGCTGGATGAGCTTTGGCAAGTGATTGAACACAGCAACTTTCAGTTTCCTTCACAGTGAAAAAGGGCCTAGAAGAACTACTTCACAGGGTTGTTGTGAGGATTTAACCAGGTAATTTATTTAAAGTGCCTCATTTAGTACTTGGAACAGAATGCAGTGGGCACTTCAAAAGTGTTGAATACTGAAATTTTTTATTATCATCAACAGCATAACAATAATAAGACAAATTGAGAACAGCGGATGATGCTTTATTTTGTGCTGGAGAGTTTTTTTTTAATATTTTAAAAATTTTGTTGCTGTTGATTTTTAAGACTTTAATAAAGCACATTGGTAATAGAGCAAAAAATTCTATCTCTTCTCAGCATCCTATCTTTCAAGGCATAGGAAAACATGACGGGTACCACTGTTGTATTCTATATTGTTCTATTGTCCAGGATTTTCCTGGTTCTATTTTTTCAGATATTCTATAAATGTTCCACCAACTGAAGTTTATCTTTGGACAGTAAAAACTCACCTGAAAACAATGTTTGAGTGTGAACTGATGTTTTTGCCTCCATACATAGTAGTGATCCAGGAGGGCCTTGGTCTCACACCCCACTGTTCAAAACACTCATCAGAAAGTTCCTTTAAGTTCCATGAGTGAGGTTCAAACATGTCATCGACACCATTAGTACAAAACGGCATGACTACTTCTGTACAGGCCTAAAAAGCAAACCAAGAGAGAATCCAATTAGAAAAATGAGGCAAAAAGAGGTTAAATAAATAATACAAAGTCATAATGCTGGTAAGTAGTAAAGGCAGGGTTTGAACTCAGGCAAGGCCGCTTCAAAGCCCCATTCTTTACTTGTGTGCCCTATAATCTCTCATTATTCTTAAAAAGACTTGGTCAAGAAGCCACAGAAGTCAGGATTATATCCCTTCACTGCAAACTGCTTGATTTCACATTTATTATCATATTTAACCCTCAAAACAACTCTGGAAGGAAAGTATTATTATTATTACTGTCTTATTGTGCAGATGAAGGACAAATTAGACTCCCTTTCTCTTATATGTCTATAAAATGCTCCCTTTGTAGGACTTATCAAGATCTATTGAAATACTAATTACTTACTTTTTCACTATACTATATTTGATCATGTACTATTTATCTTTGTATCTTTGAAACCTAGAGGAGTGCCTGATGCATGGTAAGAACTCAATATATATTTGGTGATTATTAAATGAACAAATGAATGAACAAGAAAACTTGTCCATAGTATCACAGCATAAAGTAACAGAAGCCAAAACTGGATCCAGGTTAGGTGACAAAATCTTGTGTACCCTGATTTTTTCTTTACAGCACAGCTGTATCAGTGAAAAGTAAGTTCCACTTGGGGAAATTATACATATTTACCTGATAGCTCCAACCCAGTGTTCCCAGACTGCTAGTTGCTGTCTCTGAAATATTCAGGCATTTCACCTGGCCCGAATAATTGTAATATACATTCAGAGCTTGGAAAATATTCTGCAGCAGTAGTGAATCAGATACATTGGGATTTTTCAAATACTGGCACACTACCTGTCATTTTAGAAAGATAAATGGGGAAAGAGTCAGAATATGAATATAAAATTACAGTTTAATAACACAAAGAAGAAATATGATTTTCATCTGATCATAAAATATTCTTAAGCTACTAACTGCATTGTTTAACAATTTCTCTCTTGAGTTTAATCCCCTCCATAAATGACTAAATATCTTCAATTACTCCCTAAGCTATAAAAATAAACCAAAGTCATTTGCATCTACCATCTTAGCTTCCTCTTTGCTGCCTTTGCTCCAGCCTAGGAAAACCATTCCCCACCACACAGGCTCCTTCTTCCCCTTTGCCCTTGCTCACCCTAAAACACTGTTTTCCAACTGCTCTCCCACTCCACTAATGCCTTCAAACACCAACTCATCTTTTACAACACTCAGCTCAAATATCACCTCCTCTTTTCAAGGCTATCCTTGCCTATGTTTCCGAGTTGGGAAGAACTCAACCTCTCCCTTCTTGGTGCCTCCATTATACCCTGTACCTATTTTTATTAGAGCCTCTGTAATGCTCTACTTCACTCACTTGATTCCAGAATGTCTCCCTCAATACTTAGCAAGGTATCTGGTACGTAAATGTTTGCTGAATGAATTACTATACTTTTATAAAAATGCAAAATTTATAAAATCTCGTATGGAAAAACTATACCAAGGTCCAGCATCCATGGTGTGATAAAAAGCATATGCTGCAACTCCCCAGCTCCCAAATATTCCTATCACTATCCTACAAAACATGCCTGGAATCCTAGCTATAAAAATCAGACAATATTCAGGGTTAGGAGTAAAGGTGAGGACTGACTAAACAGAGCCAGTGCAAACTTTCTCGGGCACAGAAATATTCTATACCTTAATAGGGTTACATGAAAAATGATATAATTTGTGCATTTCATGGTATCTAGATTTTACCCCTCCACCACCGAAAGAACCATACACAAATATTGAACTCTCATTAATGATAATAAAGCTGAAGTATTTAAGAGGAAGATGTCTGCAATTTACTTTAAAATTCATCTTAAAATAAGACAAAAGATACATGAAGTGATGGATAGGTGAATATATATGTGACAAATCAAATATAATAAAATATTATTTATTGAATTTAGATGTTAGGTTTATGAGTGTTCACTATCCAATTATTTTAACTTTCCATATGTTTAAAATTTTTCATAATAAAATGTTGGAGAAAAATAACAGGCAATGGAATCATAGCTGAATAATATTAACAACAACAACAGCTAGTAATTATTAAGCCCTGGGTTTCCAACCAATACACCATGTAATCCTATCAGGTAGATGATTGTCCATTATTTTACATGAAAAAAAAACCCTGATTCTTAGGTTAAGTCATCTTCAAGGTCACTCAGTTAGTAAATAATAGGGCCTAGATTTGTCCCCAGCTGTCTCTGGTTATGAAATATTCATCTTATCCATTATGTCACACAGCTTAGGAAGTGTCCACCTGAAAAACCACAAATAGCCCCAGTGGCAAGGAAAACCTGGTAAGCTTGAATCTCTATTGACTCTGACATGAATTCAGTAACCTGGTCCTTTCCCATTTCATATGGAAAAGATTATGTATATAATAGACTAGTCCTGACAAAAAAGAGACTAGTCCAGAGAAGAAGCCAGGAAAGGAGCCCAGTTACCCCACCTCAGGGAGAGAGATTCTGGGCAGCAGGCGTAACAAGGCCTGGGCTGGGGGCATGCTCCCAGTCAGGAAAGGAGGATATTGAGAAAGGATGCAACCAAACCCAGCCCTTCATCACAGTTCTGCCTGGCACCAGCTGCCAGTGAAAAAAAAAAAAAAAAGGAAAATTGTAAACGAGAAAATGAATTTTCAGGAAAATTCAATGCCTCTCCCCAGGTATATTCTGCACAACAATATTTCCATGGAATGTTAATTGGTACTTTGTGGAAAAATGTTTCCTAGTCAAATAGCTTTGAGAAACTGTATATTAGCAAATGTGAACAGTTTTTCTGGCTGGTTGTTATTATTATATAATTTCAGAGGATTTCTCAGAACCTTTAACATGCTCCAATGTAATATGACTTTTCAAAGGAAGACGGAGTATGCATCATTGCCAAAAGTTTTTAGAACTATTGAATGTGAGAAAAGTCAGAAATTAAGATGTTCAAATAATTGCATATACCTTTACAAAGTAACTGTGAGGTCATAAGAATAAGGAATACCAGGGTTTAGGATGTACATGAAGAGACAGAATTGAGCTAAACTGAGAGCTTCACAAACCTATGAAGACTAAAGCAATAAGGAAATGCAAACTGACGAAAAATTAAAAGTCAAAACAGTGTTTTATTATTTTGACAACTCTTGATTTTTCATGGTAAGTCAAAAAATACCTAACATTTGCATGGCACTTTTCTCAGAAAACATTCCTAGGAAATATGCCAATAAGATATAACTCAAGACAATATGGAAATCAAGAAACAATCATAAGTTATATTAAACCATCTACTGCCAAAAGTTGATCAGCATTCTTTCCTGAACCTGGACACCAACAGCCGATTCAGCTCTTTCAAAATGCAGCACAAAAGTACAAAGTAGACACACGGAATGCAGAGAAGCACCTTATGTACAAGCACAGCATGGTAGATAGGGCAGGGCGACAATGCAAGCTGGGCAGGGGGAGAGGAGGTAGTGATGTGGAGCAACAAGTGGCCCAAAACTCTGGAAAAGAACAGTAGCAAGTGAGTGTGACTCACATGCTGGCATCAGAGCCCCTCTTAGAGCTTAGAACACTGGGCCTCTGTCAGGCAAAGAAAAGGAGTCCCTATGAATAGCCATCTCCACAAATAGCAGTTACTGTCACTTCTTAAAAGACACAAGCATGGCTGGAGACCGGCACTGGCTGACAATACTTGGGTTTCAGCAGCCCCAGTTACACAGAGAGAACACCATGGTCAGAGACTTGGCCTCTGTATGATGGGATTCCAAGTCCAGATTAAGGGCACTCCCCAGGCACTGTGTTCTGTGAGGTCAGATCACCCTTGGAGTACTGGATCCAGCTTTGTATACAAGTTATGAAGGGCACCGATCAACATTAGAAAATCTAGAAGACAGCAATCGGGATGGGGAGCTGAAAAACAGCTGAAGCAACCCTAAAACTGGGTCATTCCCAACCTTTCTTCATTACAAATAAGGCTACAATAAATATCCTTGGGGCTAAATCTTTACATATATTCTTAATTGTTTTCTTGAGATAAATTCTTAAATTACTGGCTCAAAATAGATCAATATTTTTAAGGCCCTTGGTACATCATGTCAAACTGTCTTATAGAAAGGAAGTGTTGATTTTTAATTCTACTAGTATGCTAGATAGAAAGCCTGAAAAACGTCACTTAAAATTTTTTTTGCAAAATATTTGCGAATTTACTATGGAAATTTTATTTTAGGTAACTCTAAAGTTCCTTTCTAACTCAAAGATTTTGTGAGTCCAAGCATCATCCTCTAGCATTAAAAAACAGAATCTCTAATATCTCTTTGCACTTCCTTAACAATTTCGGTAGCACAGTGAATGAAGTTTCAAAAAAATACTGAAGTCATATTAGCAAGACCTCGGCACTATTCGCATGCTTATTTAAAGACTATAGTAACTCAAGACCAGGCACAGTGGTTCATGCCTGTAATCCCACCACTTTGGGAGGCCCAGGCAGTAGGATCGCTTGAGGCCAGGAGTGCAAGACCAGCCTGGGCAATATATCAAGACCTCATCTTTACAAAACATCAAAAAATTAGCCAGGCATGATGGCACATGCCTGTAGTCCCAGCTACTCAGGAAGCTGAGGTGGGAGAATTGCTTCAGTCAGTAGTTCTAGGCTCCAGTGCTATGATCACACCACTGCACTCTAGCTTGGGTGACAGAGCAAGACTCCATCTCTTAAAAAAAAAAAAAGACGAGTACTTTAAAAGGAGATATTCACATACTTTTATCAAAGAACTGTAGGATGCACAAAATACATAAATATTAAATTGAACCATATGAAATTCTCACATGTATAAATCAAAAACTGTCAAATATCAACAATTTTGTCTCAACCTCATATAATACTTTAGCTTAACACTGATAATTTGCAGATATTACCCACGTGATAAAAGCAAGCACTTGGCCTGTTGATTGTTTACATAGAGGCTGTGATATAATCAGACAACAAGGAAAGAGTCTTGGCCAACCATCTCTGTCCAAAATACTCAACACCCAGGTACCCCTGAACTATACTTTCTATTTATTTTGTGAGCCCTAGCAAACGGCTTCTTCTAAACAATTTCTACATAAGGCGTGTCATTCCTACACATACTGTAAATGCACTGAAACGTGAACAGCTGGGACTGAGGTTGCTCATACAACTCATATATTCTTTGAGGGCAGGTTCTTTCCTCACAGTAACCCAGAGAGCACCATATAATGATCATTCCCATTTCACAGAAGAAAAAACAAGCTCAGAGGTCTGGCTACAGAAATACAATTTTAAAACTATGAATGTAGAAAGCATATGTTTGGGTTTTCATGCTCACGTGTGAAATGGACCGCCCTCAAACCTGGTTATGCTGTCGGCACATTACCTATCTGATGTGGGGGGAAAAAATAGTACTATGAATATAGGTCTCAATCAAGATGTTGACCACAAAGTCCTGGTATAATCATCTGGTTTCCCAATATTACATAATAAAAATAGCTATTGTTATTACTTATAACTAGCATCAATTTAGTGCTTTTACTAAATAGTATGAAATACTTATAACAACCCTAATAAGCATTACAATTGTTATTATACACATTTTGTAAATGAGGAAACTACAGCACAGAGAGGTTAAGAAACTTGCCCAAAACCACACAGCAAGGAAGTGGCAGAACTGGGATTCAAATACAGTAATCCCAGTTACTGAGGAGGCTTAAGTGGGAGGATCCCTTGAGCCCAGGAGTTCGAGGCTGCAGTGAGCTATAATCTTGCCATTGCACTCCAGCCTTGGTGACAGAATGAGACCTTCTCTCTTAAAAAAATAAATAAATAAAAGAAAGAAAGAGGCCAAGTGTGGTGGCTCATGCCTGTAATCCCAGCACTTTGGGAGGCCGAGGCGGGTGGATGACCTGAGACCAGGAGTTCGAAACCAGCCTGGCCAACAGAGTGAAACACCGTATCTACTAAAAATACAGAAATTGGGCACAGTGGTGGGCGCCTGTGATCCCAGCTACTCGGGAGGCTAAGGCAGGAGAATCACTTGAACCTGGGAGGCAAAGGTTGCAGTGAGCCAAGATCGTGCCATTGCACTCCAGCCTGGGAGACAGAGCGAGACTCCTTCTCAAAAAAAAAAAAATAATAAAATAGAATAAAATAAAATAAAAGAAAGAAAGAAAGAAAGAAAGAAAGAAAGAAAGAAAGAAAGAAAGAAAGAAAGAAAGAAAGAAAGAAAAGAAAAAAACACAAATGCAGACTCTCTGGAGCTTCCAACCACTGTAACTATATTACACATATTCAACTAAAAGCTGAAAGAAAAATAACAACACATACAATGCTTAAATATACCTGCTGTCTCATGCTTAACTTTTTAAAACAATTTTTCTGATTCTTAGATCATCTTCATATTTTTCTAGGTTTATTTGTTTTGGCAAAAACTTAGAATGAATTTTGTGGCAATATGAAATCATAAAACCTTAAAAGTATGTAATAGTAAAAAAAAAAAAAAACAAAAAAAACCAAAACTGTAAAATAGTAGAGTGATATGGGGCATTTCCTGGAATAAAGATGAACATTCAGGAAACAGAAAGAACATTAGAAAGTCCATTTTACTCATTCCAGTTTTAAAGTGTATAGAAATAGTTGAGAAAATAGAACATTCATGCAACCTTAGTACCAAACTAATCATATCTGCAACCAAATATTTCCATTCTGCCCTTTAATCCCACATACACCAGACAAAGTAAAGATAATGATTTGTTTAAAAGTTTTAAGTGTTCCTACCTATGACAGTACACATTTAAATAAGAGAAGGAAAAGAGGGTCAAAGAAAATTTTTTAACAGAGGAAGGAAAGAAGACAAGTTGGGGGGAAAAAAAAAAAAAAAGACCAATCTCCTCTCAGAGCATGGTCCATCCACATTAGAGAAAGGATTAAGCAGATACATTCAGCTTTTCTAACAGATTTTCTTTCTCTAAGGCTTCAATACCCCTCTCACACTCACTCAGATAATCACATTAGTTTTGTCATTAAAAGCTCCCTTTTCATAGAATGCACCTAAACCGCTTAAACCACCCAGAGAGGTCGCATACATTACCAAACACCAAGACAAACGGAAGAGATTTTTCCATCTTATGTCATTATTTCACTATATCTATCTACATTCACAGAAGGCTACGCTGAAATATTTGAGAAGCTATCAGCTGAAATGTGATTCCAAAATTAACAAATGACAGCATCCTTTAAAATTGCTCTTTAAGCTAAGAAGAGACCTAGTAGTTTTCATGCTGACAGAACAGTCAAATGACAGAGGGGTTTTCTGTTTCTCTTTTCTCTTCTTCCTTGTGTTCTACCAGCCAAGTCCATGATTATTTCTGCATGAATGTTGCAGCTTCTGTTAACAGTAAACAAAAGCAAATGGAGTCTGAGTGTGCAAAGCCCAAAGACAAATTAAAAGGAACGATACTTGAATTGACACGGAAAATGGCATTTAGTCGCTGCCCATGGATCCTTCAGAACTGTACAAGGTCCCAGACAGAATTGGAAATCACCTGCTTTTTTTCATAACCCAACTGTTACATATTATCTCACCATCCTAAGCCTGAGTTACAGACTCAGAAAAGGACGCCTGTTTGTCAGCCCTTTAAAAAGGAGGAAGTGTATCAGAGGGAGGAGGAGTTCTGGTTAAATGGAACTATCCAAGTGAAAGAGCGGTCCCCAACTGGGTAGTGTTCCAGGGATTAGTGGGTTGGGAGAACACAGAGGGGGTCAAAAAAGGAGAAATAGAATGAACAGTGAAAGAAAGTGATCTGAAGCTACAAGTTTGGGAGGGAGACGTAGTGGAAAAATTCTGAAAATCAGATGGGTAACTAACTATAGGATGAAATTGGAAACAGAGGCAATGGAATTTCTCAAGCAAGGGGCAAGAGATAAGATTATTTCTGGTGGGGGTGCAGACTGGAAACAGAATCATAAATACAAGCAATAAAGAATTCCTTGATCTGTCAAAAGAAAGGATAATGTCAGTAAGAAATAACTGAAGAGAATGATAAGAATTAATCCTGGATAAAAGAAGTAAAGCGTGCTTGTGAGGGAAAGACCTAAAGATATCTTACCTTAAAAATAAACTTTTATATTGCATATATATAAAGGATAAAAGGATTGCAGTAAATCAAAAATAGATGACAAAATATTTGAGGTATACTCTGCTGGTTTTGAGTAATTATTTAGAAGAACAAAGGATAAAGTATTTATTCACATGTAAGACTGAACAGCAAAATATCCCAGAATGAACATTAAAGAGGTAGGGAGAAAACCAGTTAGACTGCTCACTATTCCAAATTGTGCTACACCAACTAACATTAAACAGCTATATTTCTCCAGCCTTTTTCTAGATAAGTGGTTGGGAAAGTACAACTCCCAGGCCAAATCCAGCCCACTGCCTATTTTTATAAATAAGTTATTATTGGAGACAGCCATCCTCATTTGCTTATTTATTATCTATGGCTACTTTCATGCTACAGCGGCAGAGTTGAGTAATTGTGACAGAAACCATACGGCTCGCAAAGCCTAAAAATATAGCCCTTTAAATGGAGAAAGTTTGTCAACCTCTGTTCTAAATAATGAGAGAATTCCCCATATGTTTTTATCATCTGACAACTCATTTATTCTTCAAGTGAGAATAAAGATGCAAATGTAATTCTCACCTTGTACACAGTTAGATATCGAGTTAAATCTGATAGATGTCTCACTGTGAGCAATGGCCCCCTCAACCCTCAGTCAAGTTTCCTCCTAATCCAGTGCAATGCAGTAGATGAGCATAGGCTTGGAACAGTGAAGACCCAAGTTCAAATCCTACTTCTACCACCTCTTAGTTGAGCTTTAATTTCCTCTCCAAAAATCTTGGATTATACCTCTTTTTCTATACAGTACTTTTATAAGAATTGAGACAGCATACATGAAAGTGCTTTGTAGATAGTAAATAATATGGACAGATAAGGCATTATTAGCACATAGATGTTTATGAAGATGAACTAGTTTAGATTTCGTTTTTCCTTGTCATTTTGATCCAGGTTTTCTTTTTTTCACTTTTCTTTTTTTGAGGCAGGATCCAGCTCTGTCACCCAGGCTGGAGTACAGTGGCATGATCACAGCTCACTGCAGCCCCAAGCAATCATCCTGCCTGAGCCTTCCAAGTAGCTGGAACTACAGGCAGGTACCACTATGCCCTGCTAATTTTTTTGATTTTTAGTAGAGATGAGGTCTCACTATGTTGCCCAGGTGGGTCTCAAACTTCTAGCCTCAAGCAATCCTCCCACTTCCACCTCCCAAAGTGCTGGATTTGATTTAGGTTTTCTAACATAAAACATGATCTGCTCTTTTCAACAACTTTGTATTATCAAAATTCAATCTAATTCAATATATATTTACCTCCAGCCTACTATATGCAAGACATTCACTGGTCATTCTACTTTTTAAATTAAGAAAAATAATAGCAAGTGAACTTGTTTTAGTTACAAAATTTTAAGCAAGGTATACATGTAATAATTCAAAGGGGTGGTTAAATTAAAAGTGAATTTGAAACCCGAATCTATATCACCAATTCTATTTTCATTTCCAACACTCATTCTAGCTGAAGAGTCAGTTATATTCTCTAAATTTAACCATCAAGTTGGCCAGCCTTTGTTTTTAAAACTAAGAGGAATGTTCTTTACAAAGAAATGCTTAAAATGAACATACACAATAAAGAATTTTGCCATGAAAAGAACCTTAAAATTTATACTGTAATGTGTCCTTATATTTCCAAAGTGTTTCACATCCAACATTTTATTTGATTCTCAGCACAACCCTATTTGGTATGTAAGTGCTGTTATTCCATTCCACAGAGGAAGACAGAGGATAAGGAGAGAAAAGCACCTTGCCCAGGATCACACAGGTGGTAAGTGAAGCGGCAGTTCTGGACCAAAACCTCACTTTCAGAGTCTAATTTGATGTTCTTTCCACTCTACTGTGATGCATGGGGGTCACTCTTCACACTGTGGGCAGCACTTACAATGCTTTCGCAGCTGACTAGATCATAGTACTATCATAATGACTGCCATTTATTAAGCATCAACCAGGTATTACACAGATGGAAGTTACACACATATCACAGAGATTAAATAAATTGCACAGGCAAAGTATACAGCCCAGGATTTGGCACATAGTAATTATTCCATTAACAGCAACTTTCGGTATTATTTCTAATTCATACAACTCTATAATCAATGAATTTTATCTCCATTTTTCAAATGAGGAAATTGAGGCTCAAAAAAGCTAGGTAACATGTCCAAGCCCACATAATCAGAAAGCAGCAGAACCCAGGATTCCAGCTCAAGTTTGACCAACTCCAGAGCCCCTTTGTCACTGGGACTTTCTCTGATGCAGAAAGTCAGAGTATGCACATTAAAAAAAAAAAAGAGAAGTATGTTATTAAAAATTATGAGAGGACATTTTCCTATTACCTTAATAGGCCAAGCGGGCAAAGGCTGTAAAAAGTTAGATGCATAAGGATAGTCCACCATTGCCAGATTCACCCAGGTTTCAGAGATCCAGTCTTTCAAATGTTGGATGTCCTGAGAAGTTAATGGGCTGCATAAGTGAAGGGCTCCAGTAAGCCACTGCAAACCACTGCCTGGGAATAGAATCACATTGTTGGAATCTAAAAAGTACTGGTCAACAGATGGCTTTACAGATAATGTATTCTTCACATAGTATTTTAGAAAACTCAATCTTTTATACCCCTTCTCCCAGGATATTTTTAGAGCAACTGGAGAATCCCATGACAGACAAGTTGCCTATCCTCATAGAGTTTACCAGAATTAGTATGCAGAATTATTCTCCGTTTTTAAGATACTACTAAAATGAATAAATAGGAACACCATAGAACAAGAATATATAAACTACAACTAAGTAAGACAAATGGATGTATCTATCAAACAGTGCTGAGTAAAAGAGAGTAGACACAAAAAAAGACATGCTATGTAATTCCAATTACTAAAACATTTAAGAACAAGTAAAAATTAACCTATGGTTCTAGAAGTGAGGATGTTTTTGCTGGATAGGTATGGAGGTTGTGACTGAAAAGGCACAAGGAGATTTCTGAGATGCTGGCAATGCCCTTTATTGATTTAAATGCTAATTACACTGTGTCCTTGTTTTGTGAAAATTCATCAAGCTATGTATTTTGATTTGTATAATTTTCTGTATGTACATTATGCTTTAATAAAATGTTTACTTAAAAAGTGACAACTACTGAATTTAACAAATGAAAGGCTAAATAAACACACAATTCCATTCTCTTAATTAAAGCTTACCAGTACTTGAGAGTCGATTAATGGCATCCCAGGACCTGCGGATGCTCTCTGAACAATGTGGACCACTTTTCCTAAAATCTGTAGTTACAATCTTCATAAATACACCACAAGGTACTAAATCCTCAAACTGCCAGATAGGGGCAGAAGCTGCAAGAGCTCTAAATGACAAGAAAATCAAAGAAGGAAAAAAGAAAAGAAAAAAAAAAAATATATATATATATATATATGTGTGTGTCATCTAAATCAAGTTTTAAAGTTGAAACTTATAATAAAAATAGTGAGAAAAATAACACAGCTGTTAATGAGACAGAAGCCAGAAATCTCAGTGCAGTAGAATGGAACATGTTTTACCCAAAATGAACCTCTACGTTTGCCTTGATAATCATTAAGAAACACTCATGTCCAGTATAAATGCACTTACCCAACTGCCATATGAGGATATTTCATCCTAAACCAGGCTGCAAGCATGCCACCATAGGAGCCTCCTATGGCAATGACAGGTTGATTTTCAGCTCCTGGGATTGTTCTTTTCAAGTGTTTGATTAACTCTGCAAAATCAGCCAGAGCTTGTTCTGATGTCAGAAAATTCAAGTGTCTGGAATCCTAAAGAAAAATAACAAAGAACATGGGTATAAATGTGCACATAATAGCAGCTTAGGAATAGCATGGATCCAGAAGAGAGCCAGTGTCAGATAAGCTTTTCTCCAAATAGAATTTCTAGGCAATTGTACTAAAACGCCTAGTCAAAGCAATAGCTGTGTGGATTTAAACTCAGGAAAATTATTTTAAGTTTGTGGAAGAACATAATGTACTTCGCATGCAAGTGTAATTTCTATTAAATGCTATTTACCAAAGACTTTGTTTAAGGTTGTAGAAACAACAGAACAAATTGTAGGTAAAATTTAATAGCAAATATGATAGAATATAAACTAAGTTTAATAGATAACTGTTATAACTTTTGTTTTAAATCTTGGCACATTTAAAATGTCTACCACATAGGCAAATATAAACTAAATCTAGTGGACAATTGAGGGAAGAATCACCAGTAAAAATAAAACTCACCCTTCTTTATCGGAAAGATTATGTATGACCTCGGCCATATCAACAACTGAAACAAAGTAGCCTACCTATTTTAAACAACTATAAAATTGGAAAGAAAAAAACTATTTTCAGGTATTGGAAAACAGGCAACACAAGACATTGATCTTTGAGAAAAGGAAAACTCATAATGTTAAGTTTCATAATCGTCCTGCTCTCTACATGAAGACAATTTCCCTATTGCAGAAGGTGAAGCTTAGTGTCCTGCTGAGCTGAGAAGGCTAAGAAGGTCTTTTAAAATATGTCTGCAAATTTTTGACACTCCTTCCTTTAAAAGGTGAAGCTTAATTCCACTCCCTTTGAATTTGGATGGGATTTAATGACTTCCTTCTAATTAATAGAATGGGGCAGAAATAATGATACGTGACTATGAAGGTTAGGTCATTAAAAATACGCTGCAGCTTCCACCTTGCTCTCCTGCACTGCCAACTTTGAGGGAAATTAGTTGCCTTGTAATGAACTCAAGTAGGCCCTTAACTGCAGCCTCTTGTCAACATCCAGTACCAGTTTTATCTCTTATGTGAGTGATCCTCCATATGAGTAGAAAGGCTCTCCAGCCCCAGTCAAGCCTTCAGATGACTGCAGCATCAGCTGACATCCTAACCTCATGAGACCCCCTGAAGCAGAACCACCTAGCTAAACCACTCCTAATTCTTCACCCATGGGAACTATAAAGTAATAGATATTTATTGCTGTTTTAAGCCATGAGGTTTGAGGTACATCTTTACATAGCAATAGATAACTACCATAATACATACCTCTATTAGGCTACCCTGTTTGACTTTCATGCTTTGGTCTCACCATTCTGATTCCTTCCGTCATCTGGCATATTACTGAATCACACAGATCCCATCATTCCTATCTCCTATATATGCCTCCTACTCCTTTAGCTTTCCCCCCTCTTCCAAGATATATGCCTTCTTACCTCCTCTCTCCCTGTCTGTCACTATCCTTTACTTCTAGTTTTTATGGCACTCTGTACAGTTGAGTGCATTTTTTTTTCTAATCCTGCATAATATCTGTAATATCTCTCATGCTACTGACATATTCTGTGAGCACACAAAGGGAAAGACGTATATCAAAAAGAGCCCCTGGCTCCATTTTGCTAACACAGTATCAATCACAGAAACCTAGAAGAAGTTATGTTTCTATCTACAACAAGCTAACTGCCTCCCAAGGTTTCAGGACCTGTCAAGTCCCCTAATCAGATATTTATGCAAAATATCAAGCTAAAGAATGAATTTCCCATACAGCCCAACAAATACCAGCAAATTATCCCACTTTCTATTTATAGCACAACACTTTTACTTATTTTTACTCATGCATTTATTTATAATATGAGATAGTAAAACCTCCCTTTTAAAAATAAAAAACTCCTTTCAAAACAGGCAGCCTAGTAAAGGACTGGCCCCAAGTCCTTACAGCTGAGAGTTCCCAAAAGCATTTGTATATACTGGTGGTCTTAGGAAGCACACAAACATTTTTAATGGAACATTTATTGCTTTATTTTAGTGTAATTTGGAAAGAATAACCAGTACATAGAGCCCTTGGTTAAGATAATGCTAAGTTTAAAAAGTGAGTTGGTTAAAGAAAAACATTAAGTAAATAATAGTACATGTGGCAAATTAATGTAGCCAAAGTCACAAGGGTAGAAGTACATGAATGACTCCGTTGAAGAAAAAGTGTCCTGGTTTATTAGGTAGAGAGTCTGTGACAAAGGCCAAAGCTCCTGTGAGAACAGGAAACGTTCAAAGGGAATCCAAGAGGCCAGTTGACCTTAATGCATCATACAGCTTATTTGTCCTTATTTTATTGATTTTATTTTATTAAAAACATCAGATAAATTTGTTATGCTCATTGTATTTTTTCCAGTGGCAGGCTCAATAATTTAAGTGTACAATTTATAAAGCGGAATTGTTTACTGATATTTTTGAAATAGTAAAAAGTTCCTTGTACTGTCTCTGCAGCCACAGAGTAAAATTTAACTTCCTGAGGCACACCAAGTTAAAAACTGATTAACATTAAGAATTATAATAAAATGGCTTAAAAAAAACCTCAATCTGTTCAAATTGTATCTAAAAAGAAACTACTAAATATAAACTATTGAGCTTTCAGGCATTTCAAATTAAAGTTATCTCACAGTGGGGCATGTAATTTAGAAACTATTCTAAATTGAAAAGAAAAAACTTGTAACTTAAAAGTAAAAAGTATCTTTACCTTGAATGAGTTGTCACCAAAGGGGAGAGACTCTCCATAGTATCGATGTTCAGCAAACACCAACATAGCTTTCAGTTCCTCAGCCACATCCCACATGAACCCCTAAGAAGAGTTTACAAAATCACAGGATAAAATCAGGATGTGAAAGTCACTGAACCGTTTGGCAAACCATATGAAATACATGTTAAGCCAGACCAAAAAGAGCACTCTAAAAAGTTGCACAATTTATGTTTGTGCTACAAATAAATGACATAATTGCTGTCTTATTGTTGCATATAAATCTCACACTTTATGAGTGAAACAATTAAAAATAATCCCAAGTTGCTCATCCGCTAGTCATCCATGTCTTTTTATCCTGACACTCTAGCCCTAGAATCAACATTATGTCTAAAATGGTCTTCACGTACAAAGAGCCAGTACAAATCCTACTGAAATTATTTTTAAATAAGGAGGAGGGACTCTTCCCTAACTCATTCTATAAAGCTAGCATCATTATGATACAAACGTGGCAGGGACACAATGAAACAAGAAAACTTCAGGCCAATATCCCTGATGAAAATAGATGTAAAAACCCGCAACCAAAAACTAGCAAACAAAAATCCAGCAGCATCAAGAAGTTAATTTACCAGAATCATATAGGCTTTATTCCTGGATGCAAGGTTGGTTCAACATACACAAATCAATAAATGGAATTCACCACATAAACAGAATTTAAAAATAAAAACCATGTGATCATCCCAATAGATGCAGAAAAGGCCTTCGATAAAATTCAACATTCCTTCATGGTAAAAATTCTCAATAAACTAGGTATTGAAGGAACATACCGCAACATAAGAAGAGCCATTTACAACAAACCCATACTGAATGGGCGAAAGCTGGAAGTATTCCCCTTGAGAACTAAGACAAGGCAAGGATGTTCTGTCTTAGCACTCCTATTCAACATAGGACTGGAAGTTCTAGCCAGTGCAATCAGGCAAGAGAAAGAAATAAAAGGCACCCAAAGAGGAAAAGAGGACATCAAACTATCTTTTTTCACAGATGAGATGATGCTACACCTAGAAAACCCCCACAGACTCCGCCAAAAGGCTTCTAGAAGTGACAAAACAACTTCAGTAAAGTTTCAGTATCAAATTCAGTGTATAAAAATCAGTAGCATGTCTATACACCAATAACAATCAAGCTAACAGCCAAATCAAAAACACAATCCCATTTACAATAGCCATAAAAAGAATGAAATATCCAGGAATACAGCTAACCAAGGAAGTGAAACATCTCTACAATGAGAATTACAAACCACTGCTGAAAGGCATCAGAGACAACACAAACAAATGGAAAGACATTCCATGTTCATACATAGGAAGAATCAATATTGTTAAAATGGCTATACTCCCCAAAGTAATTTACAGATTCAATACTATTGCTATCAAACTACCAACATTTTTCACGGAGTCAGGAAAAAAAAAAATAAACTCTTGAAATCCATATACAACAACAACAACAACAACAAAAACTTGAATCGCCAAAGCAATCCTAAGCAAGAAAAACGAAGCCAGAGGCATCACACTACCTGACTTCAAACTATACTGCAAGGCTACAATAACCAAAACATCACGTACTAGTACAAAAATAGGCATGCAGACCAATGTAACAGGATAGAGAATCCAGAAATAAAGCCACACACCTGCAACCACCTGATCTTAAATAAAGTCAACAATAACAAGCAATGGGAAAAGGACTCCCTATTCAATAAAATGGTGCTTGGATAACTGGCAAGCCATACGCAGAAGATTGAAACTGGACCCCTTCCTTTCACCATATACAAAAATCAACTCAAGATGGATAAAAGACTTAAATATAAAACTGGAAACTATAAAAAGCCCAAAAGCCCTAGAAGAAAACCTAGGAAATATCATTCTGGACATCAGCCTTGGCAAAGAATTTATGACTAAGTCCCAAAAAGCAACTGCAACAAAAACAAAAACTGACAAGTGAGACCTAATTAAACTAAAGAGCTCCTGCACGGCAAAAGACACTATCAACAGGGTAAACAGAAAACCTACAGAATAAGAGAAAATATTTGCAAACTATGCATGTGACAAAGGCCTAATGTCTAGAATCTATAAGGAACTTAAATTTACAATAAAAGGGTCGGGCGTGGTGTCTCATGCCTGTAATCCCAGCACTTTGGGAGGCTGAGGCAGGCGGATCACGAGGTCAGGAGATCGAGACCATTCTGGCTAACACGGTGAAACCCTGTCTCTACTAAAAATGCAAAAAAATTAGCCAGGCGTGGTGGCGGGCGCCTGTAGTCCCAGCTACTCGGAGGCTGAGGCAGGAGAATGGCGTGAACCCGGGAAGCGGAGCTTGCAGTGAGCCGAGATCCGGCCACTGCACTCCAGCCTAGGCAACAGAGCGAGACTCCGTCTCAAAAAAAAATAAATAAAATAAATAAATTTACAAGAAAAAACAAACAACCCCATTAAAAAGTGGGCAAAAGACATGAACATAAACACTTTTCAAAAGAAGACATACACAAGGCCAACAAACATGAACAAATGCTCAACATCATTAATCATCAGAGAAATGCAAATTAAAACCACAATGAGATACCATCTCATACCAGTTAGAATGGCTATTATTTAAAAAGAGTCAAAAAATAACAAGATATTGGTGAGGTTGTGGAGAAAAGGGAACGCTTACAAACTGTTAGTAGGATATAAATTAGTTCAGCCACTATGGAAAGCAGTTTGGAGATTTCCCAAAGAACTTGAAATAGAACTATCAGTCAGCCCACCAATCCTCACTAGTGGGTAAATAGAACTATCACTCAGCCCACCAATCCTCACTACCTGAAGAAAAATAGGCCAGGTGTGGTGGCTCATGCATGTAATCCCAGCACTTTGGGAGGCCAAGGCAGGTGGATCACTTGAGTCCAGGAGTTCGAGACCAGCCTGGGCAACATAGTGAAACCCTTTTCTCTACAAAAAATAAAATTAAAAAATAAATAAAAATTTAAAATAAACCATTCTACCAAAAAGACACATGCACTTGCATGTTCATCTTAGCACTGTTTGCAATATCAAAGACACAGAATCAACCTAGATACCCTTCAACAGTGGACTGGATAAAGACAATGTGGTCTATATACACCACAGAATACTACATAGTCATTAAAAAGAACAAAATCATATCCTTTGTGGTAACATGGATGTAGCTGGAAGTCATTATCCTAAGTGACCTAATAGAGCAACAGAAAACCAAACACTGCATGTTCTCACTTACAAGCAGGAGCTAAACACTGAATAAACATGGCCACAAAGATGGGAACAATAGACACTGCATGACTACTAGAGGGGCTGGGGGCTAACAGCGCAGGGGGTGTGGGTGTGGAGCATGAATTCAACAACTATGTATCAGGTACTATGCTTACTACCTAGGTGATGGGATCATTCATACACCAAATCTCAGCACACACAATTTACCCAAGTTAACAAACCTGCACATGTACCCCCTAAACCTAAAAGTCAAGAAAAAAAAACTACAATGGAGAGAAAACAAATTAAATAAAAATAAAAAGTAACTTCAACTTTAAAAAAAAATTATCTTCAAATTGCACTGTTTGCCAAATCTTCTAGGAAAGAGCTAAAGATATCGAAAGCAGCTGTCTACTCACAGGCATTGACAACATAAAAGAGAAAACAAAACAAACAAGCATACTAAACTCCCTAAGGGTTTTCAATTAATAAATAGTAGCTCACAATGGCTAAAATAACTCAGTGTTTATAATGTGCCAGGCACTGTTCTAAGCATTTTATATGTATTAGTTCACTTAAATATTACAGCAATCTCTGAAATAGGCACTTTGATTAACTCCATTTTATAGACAAGAGCATTGAGGCACAAGAGTTTAAATAACCTTCAACATTCACACAGCTAGCAAGCAGCAGAGCCATGATTCAAACATAGGTATCTGGCTCCAGAGCACCATCATCAAGAACTGTTAGATCTCCTTGCTAGAATCATCTATATCTGGTCATTAGCCAATCATTTCATTTTTTCACTTACTCAGTTGTGGCCTCAGAATCTTTTCTCAACAAAGCATTCTAGGTAATCAACATCAAAGGATTAGATTTAGATTTAGCACAGATTAAAACTATTTGTCAATCCTAGTGCACACTGTTGCTATTTAGTGAGTTCCTACTGCCTAACAAAGACTAAGAACCTCAAGTGTTTTTGTTTGTTTTGATCAATAAATGAACAATTAGAAGAGTCATACACATGTAAGAATAGAGAATTTAACCAGATATTTGTGATGGTTTCAATAACCTCCACTTTCTCTCTTAAGAATCTACTCATCCCCTGCCATTTAACTACAAATCCTGCAAACACCCAGCTCAAGCATGCCCACCTCTGCCGGCCCCACCTTGGCAGTGCTGATCACTCCCCCTTCTCAACACCACTGTGCTAGGTATATGTCCCTGGTACTGTGCCGCAAATTTTGCTTACATGTAGGTCACACACACACCAGACCATGAGTATCTTAAGAGTAAAGATCATCCATTAAAATGTCCAGACCTCTGTGCAGTTGACTTCAGGCTTTGAGAGGAGGCAACTTCATTGAACTAGTTCAAAAAGTAATAAGTGATCCATTTCAGGAGTATTCTTATTTTTCAAAAGAGGTTCATGTAATATATCAACATCTTTTAACATTATGTGCTTGCAAGTCCCTTAATCTTCTTTAAGTCTTTACACAACTCCATGAACTATTATTACTGCATCCATTTAACAGATGAGACAACTGAGGCACAGAACAAGAAACTTACCCAAAGTCACACAGCAAAGTGGCGAAATCAGCATTCAAACCTTGTCAGTCTGGCTGAAGCCTTCACTCTTGACCACTGTGTGATTGCTGCCTCTGAACAAATTAATGTCCAGAAGTGAATGTGCACTGGAACGTTTTGGTATGTAAAGGAAGGTCTCTGGGCCTGGGGATGGGCCAGGATCTGCTACTTTATGATCTGCCTCTAGTCAGTTCTTTGGAACTGTTCCTACACTGAATATCTCTTCCTTTCCACCACTTCCTGAGAACAGAGATACCCCAGCAAACCTTAAGTTCTGCCACAGTGTCTGTCAAAGTAGTGCCTAGTGAAGGCAGGAACAGCTACCTACCTATAATAAAAGAGAATGGAAACTGGAAAAATCACTGGAGAGGAGAAGTTACCCTATGGCCTTCACATAAAACGAAAGTCACACCAAAAGGAGAAAAGAGACAAGGCAGCCTCTGTTATTTCACAGAATAACAGAACGGGAATCTGATGGAAAGGAGGTCCTGATTTCACTTGCCACTGATCTAAAAGCAATAGGCATCCTAGGATCTCATGTCTCTGGGAATTATTTTATTTCAACTAACTTACTTAGATTCTTAACATTCCTAAGGAAATAATCAGAAATGAGAAATACAATAACAACGTAATTGGGTTCATATCTTTACTTTAAATTCATATACCCGTTCAACAAACATTTACTGAGACCTCCTGATACCAAGCATCATGCCAGATGTTGGCATTGGGGATAAGACATAATTCATTCCCCACTTTAAGGTAGTTCACAACTAGTTTTTTGGTAAAAAGTTGACATTTTCTCATCACAGCACTGACACGTTGAAAAGGGGCATTTCTTCCTTTCACATATCTTTTGAAATTAAGTTTTGTTCATGGATTTCAGCATTATAAAAGGCGATAGAAAATATAGTCAGGGAAGCAAGCTAACAGGCTATATACTATTTTTAACCCTCACAAATAAAAGAAAATGGTAGAACAGGAAAGCTAAACTAAAATGTAGCTACAACTTTACCTTTTCCCATCCTTATTTGTATATTTTTTTCTCATTTGCATTGGCTTTGTTTAGGTTTTATTCATTCATTCATTTAACAGATGTTTATCACCTTCTATATGTCCCGGACACTGACAATATAACACTAAACATAGAAAAATTCCTGCCCTTGCTTTCACCTTCTAGAGACCATAATCAAAATAAACTGTACTCAGTAACATTCTTATCCCTGTTTCCCTTATATCCTTGTTCACTCTAGAAATAAGCTGGGATTTTAAAAACAAAGCAAAGCAAAACAAAAAACAAAAAACTTGCAAAATTCAATTCTCTGGGATGTTCAGGCAGTCCATGAAAAATAAAATGAAATAATTCAATTATCCAAAAATTGTACATTATCCTTTTCATTTGTAATTCTTGAAGGCTGAATATGCAGACTTATTGGATATCTGTATTTAATTCTTTTATGAACTTTCTATTCATGTACTTTTGCTATTTTTCTATTATTAGTGAGTTAATTTTTTTGTTATTTTTAATAGAACTTTACAATTAAGAACAGTAATGCTTGGTCATATATACTGCAAAACATTTCTTCCAAGTTATCATAATAAAAGTCAAATTGAGCACTGGAATTTCATGAATCTGCACATACCGTGTTATTACAAAACCAGATGATGTCCCCTTCATTACCAGTGTAGAAAAGTATCGATCCACCATTTTTCTTCCAGTATTTATCAGCTACTAGGTACCGCTGATTAAAAGTTTTCACAGTATTAAATCCAAAATGATCAACCTGTGATAAAAACAAAATAAACAAAACATATTTCAAAGGAAAGTAATAAAATGAGATCAACACAAAGGTAATTAATTCTTCCATTAAAATCAATCTATACTACAAAAATAATCAGAAGAAATTTTAAACTTCATTGTTTTATTATTAATAGTAATATTGATAATATTATTTTGAAATCATTTTCTTTGTATTATAAAATAAAGCAATGTTTGCTATTGGTAGTCAAGATTTTCAATGTGAAAGAAAAAATACAATTATAAAGTCAAGTAGCTACTTAAAAACATAATGTTAAAATTGAATCGTTAATACAATGTGAACCCTTTTTTAATTTTTTAATGCATTTTTTAATTGGCAAATAAAATTTTACATATGGTGTATATAACATGATGTTCTGAAATAGGTATACACTGTCGAATGGCCAAATTGAGCTAATTAACATAAGCATTACCTCACATATTTATCATTTTCTGTGGTAAGAACACTTAAAATCTACTCCCTTAACAATTTTTAAGTATATAATACATCCTATTATTTTTCAAAATACAGTTTTCCCCTACTATCTGAATTTTCATTATACACAGTTTCAATATTAAAAATTCATGAACTAAGCAGACTACTGAAAAGGTCCATAAACCTTGTCATCCCAGCACACCACAGACATTCTAAGTTATAAGATTTTCATGTCTATACCATTCCCACCAAAAGAAACTAGGGCTTATTAGTGAAGTGGCTGAGTGACATTTGGGACAAGAAAGCTGCAAGATAAGCCTATGCATTTTGCTGTGCAAGGAAGCAAGAAAGTGCTCAGAATTAATGGAGAGTTACATTTAAAGAACATAGGAACCAACTACAAGGGACTATCACTGGCAATCGTTTTAATAAATTGAATGTAAAACAAAAACAAATTAAACATAAAGAGAATAATCACTGTAGTTAATTGAAACATTCAATTCATGAAACTCCATTCATCCACAAAAATATTTTTAAAAAGGAAAGAAAGGAAAAAGTTAATTTGCCACCATTGAAGTTGTCTATTAAATCAACTCCTTACTTTGAAATTGGGAATTAAAAAGTAAAAAATTCAACATTTAACCTGCCTGTCCAACAGAACTGTATTTGATGGCAGCGAATAGTCCCAGTTAGTAAAGAAGAGCTGTGTTTAGTCAAATGTCAGCTAATGTAGAAGGAATGACAGAGTTAGAATAATGACAGTTCTGTAAATTTACTGATTCAGGCAAGAATTACCAATTGGTGTTAAAAGCATTAGGAAAACGGATAATATGAAAATGAACATTCACATAGTATCAGAGTAATACCATAGAGAATACTCTCTTGTCACAAGGGGAAAACATAACTACAATGGAAGGATCAGGCTGTCATCACTTTAATCTAGTAATCAATTTTGTTAGCATCATCAATGGTAGAGCAGGCAAGGATTATGTATCTCCTCATGTGGCACAACTTGAAGCCCATATCACCTATGATGTGTTCCTGCCAAAAATGTTCCATTTTATCTTAATCCAGCCTTTAGATCTAATTTCCAGGTTCCAGGAAATATAAAGGTAAAAGAGCAAGTTGAAGATACTTTAAACGGACAACAGATACTGAAGGCAGGACATTTTACAAGACAATTGACAAGGCAATATCATGAGAAAGCACTATTTTAGATTAAATGAATTTTAAGGAACATAAGATCCAGACATAATACATGACCCTGGATTGGATCCTAGTTTGAACAAACAATATTAAATAAAGATGTAGGGACAAATGTGTAATTTTAATACGGACTAGTTATTAAATGATACAGGTTGAGCATCCCTAATCCAAAACTCCAAAACCCAAATGCTCCAAATCTGAAACTTTTGAACACCAACATGATACTCAAGGGAAAGGCTCATTAGAGCATTTCAAATTTTGGATTTTCAGATTAGTTATATTCAATCAGTAACTATAATATGACTATTACATAATCAAAAAAAAAATCCAAAATCTGAAATGCTTCTGTTCCTAAGCATTTCAGAGAACAAATACTCAATTTGTACTAAAGACTTGTTCATTTTGTCAAAAGTGATCATATTGTTTTGGCTACATATGAAAATGATTTCTTAAACTGAACTTTAAATATATTTTCGAGATTTTTTTTACCCTTTGAGATTTTTTAACTTAATATTTAAAATGTAATTATCAAATACTACAACATGGTAAGATTCATGTACAACTATCTGAATTTACAGAGTTACCCTGCAGTACAGTCTCACTGAGCCTTTAGCATCATGGAGGCTGAATTCCTCAGTGCTTTGGAAGGACAGAAATGAGAATGCAGCACCAAGTCTGGATCAGACATATGCTGTTCCAGTGCTGCTCCAGTCTCCCAGGAACAGTGCTTAGTTCTGACCTAAACCAGACTGTAAACCCTGTAAGACTTTCCTAGGTCATTCTAAAACAGATGAGACTTCCTGCACCCAGCTCTATCTACATACACAGTTACCATTCACACCACAGGTTCCAAAACGCAAGTGTCTCAAAACTTTACCTAACTGCATACTTCCTGGTATCTATGATCATCACCATATGTAGTCCTAAAACATAATATTCTGATCTAAAGACTGTCTACTTTTCAGGAAAATAAGCAGTTTTTATGGACTAGGTATGTAATAATGATGTCCATGTGCTATAAACCCTTCCATTATACATGTTAATTTACTCAATCTTTCACTCCACAAGAATCTATTGAACTCCTATTCTGGGCCAAATACTAAGCTAAGCAGTGGGATAAAGAGTTGGCTGAGCTACAGTCCCTGAATTTAACTTAAACGAACTCAACTATATCCACTCAGCCTAAAAATGAAAGGGCAAGAAAGGAAGACAGAGAGTGAAAGGAAGACGGACAAGTGATTCCACCTGCTTCCATTCAGTTAGTACAGTAGTTCTCCATGTGAGGTCCCCGGACCAGCAGTATCAGCTTCACCTGGGAACTTGTTGGAAATGCAATCACAGAAACTGTGGGGGTAAAACCCAGTAAACTGTGCTTTAACAAGCCCTACAGGTGATTCTGTAAAGTTTTGAAAATGACTGAGTTAGCATAAGCACCACAATAAGACATTAATTTGTTATTCCTTCTCTTGTTCTAGGTTTTAGAATAGCTAAAATACTGTAAGCATCTCACCATGCTGAATGAGACTCTGGTGTCTAAAGATTTGAATTACCACTGAACATACCCCCAAATATAAGCTAACTGTATCATTTGAAACTCAACATGAGAAACCACCACAGGAACACCTTTTGAAGCTCAGCAGGTTTCAACAGGGGAGGAAAAACTGACTGTGTTGGACTTAAAGAAAGGAAGCTCATGGCTCTCTAACAAGACACCTTCCCATGAGATTCTTGAAGATAATTTTGCCCTAATGATTTTCACCTCACCCACTGACTACAGAACTGAGTCTTCATGTAAACTGAGATATTGCTGTAGCCTTTAAAAGCATCCCACAGGCCGGGCGCGGTGGCTCAAGCCTGTAATCCCAGCACTTTGGGAGGCCGAGACGGGTGGATCATGAGGTCAGGAGATCGAGACCATCCTGGCTAATACGGTGAAACCCCGTCTCTACTAAAAAATACAAAAAACTAGCCGGGCGAAGTGGCGGGTGCCTGTAGTCCCAGCTACTCGGGAGGCTGAGGCAGGAGAATGGCGTGAACCCGAGAGGAGGAGCTTGCAGTGAGCTGAGATCTGGCCACTGCACTCCAGCCTGGGTGACAGAGCAAGACTCCGTCAAAAAAAAAAAAAAAAAAAAAAAAAAAAAAAAAAAAAAAGCATCCCACAAAGAAAAACATTAATAATCCAGTCTAAAATTTTCAAATTTGAAAACATGGGTATGTGTTTGTATATGTCATGCTAAATATAACTGATAAAAAGTTCTTGCCAGAGAAACACTTCCATCTAGAATCACAAGGGTCACAAGAACTTCAGAACCAGAGAAAGCCAAATTCCCTTGTGTGACCGTGCCCAAGGTACTCCTGCTCCTAGCAATAGCCTTGATCGTTAAGACTGGGGAAAAGAGAGGGGAACCCTGGCAAGAAAGCAGACTTGGGAGTTAACAGACCTGAACTTGAATCTCTTCTAACTGTGAAGCCTCGGGCAAATCACTTAACCTCTCTGAACCTTAGTGTCTTCCTGTATAAAATAAGGATAACCACGTATAATTCAAAGGATTGCTGTGAGGATAGGGAAAATGTACCTAAAGTACTAGGCATAGTTCCTGATATATACATGCTTAAAAGATGTTAGTTCTCTCCATCCCATCTGCACACCAATCCTAAGCACGGAGTACTTAGATGGGAGACAGATTAAGTTCTTCACAGAATTACAGGACCTTAGAATGTCAAAATCTCCCATTTTTTTAGTGCTTCACCTAGGTACTAAACAACTGGAAATATGTAGTGAAATGTCCTTTGCACAACTTGAATTTACAGATTTTCCTTGGCTCCTTCCTATCATCAAGGATATCAACTTCTGGCTAGATAACTAGATAGTTTTCAATACCTAATGGCCAGACACACTAGGGGCAGTATGCCCTCTGCTGTTGAGAAGTGGGACCCACATGCCACTTCCTGTTCTGGGCTCCTGAATAAAAATTTTATGAATCACAACACGAAAAGGTGACAAGGGCCTTAGAAACTATTGCATCTGTGTTTCTCAACTGAAGAAATTAGGCTCGAAGAGGTCACGTGACTTGGCCATGGTCACAAGGCAGAGGCAGAGCTAGAACTTTATTTTTGCAATTTGGTTTATTGAGCCAATTAAAATAAATAATAGCACTGTAAAGACAACACAGTATGACTTCGGAAAGGAAACAAACCTCTCTAGTCATGCACAGCAGTTCTTTCTAGCATATGGCTCAAGAAATTTCATTTTTTTTTTTAATTTTTTGTATGGTCCAAGAAATTTCAAAGCATGCTTCCCCACTTTACCACGTGGAGGAGAAATAGATCTGTGAGAATGGGTAGGCAAGAAGAAAAGAGACCATTCTTCAGATGATGTTTATTATACAAAAGTAATTATTTGGACTTTAAAACTGCTCAAGAATAAAGTTTGCATACAGAAAAATCAGTAGCAACATTACATCTGTTAGTTTTGCTGGCAACTTGGGGACAGCGTGTGTGGAAGAGGTGGGGATGGGAGGGAATAACACAGAGCACCTACCACGTGTCTGCCACTGCACTGTTGCTTTACACATATCCCTTCACCATCTCAGCAGTTACCCTCTGGGGCACTTTCATCACCCAGTTGTAAAATAAGAAGGCTGATGCTCAGAGAGGTCAGATAGCTTGCCCAAGGGAATGTAACTAATAATTAGGAATCAAATGTAATTCTTTTCATGTGCTTTTAACCCCTACCCAATCCCACCTCCAAGAAAACCCAGATCTTTATACTCATTGCATTATAACATGCTCATGCAGATAAAGCTGACTATAAACTTCAACGCTCAGTAGGGGACACTCAGAGTGAGTATCTTTCTCCTAAATTTGCAAAATGAAGGACAAATCTCCCAGCCATTTACTAACAGTTACATTGCAGAATATGTGGAATGTTGGTCTTTTCACTGACCTGACAATAATTGTTACTACACTACTATTGCTAACTCCATTAGGCCACTGATAAAACCAAAATCACATTGGCTCCTTCTCAGCAGCCTTCGGTTTTAGAAAATTCAGTATGCGGTTGGATTTATTCAGGCACCCAGATGTCTAATAACAGTTAACTAAAATTTTACTAAAGATACAAAAAGTATACCCAGAGATATACATGACCAAAAAAATTAACTAATGCCTCCAATAAATCAAAGCACCTTAAAGGAGTTTTTCATGTGCTCTGGTTTTCAACTCTAATGCAGAGACGCTAAAATAAAATAAGACCTTCTTTCTCCCATTTGATGTGTGTGTCCTATATTAATTTGGGGATTGTGGGGTTACATTCCATTAGAGTTCTTAAATGGATACTGACAACTTTCTGGGCAAGCTCAATTGATATCCCCTGAAAGGATGGACACCTTTATGTTAGAAGAACACAGGTTCCCAAAGAAGGACTAAAACGTGGCAGGAAGGTGGAGTTTAGACAAGCCCTAGATCTACAGTTGGAGAAGGATGGATGTCTAGGAGTGGGTTCCTACTAAGTTGTCCCTCACACACGGGCACCCTAGAGCTAGGACAAGATCAGAGAGCAAGCCACATCCTATGATTCAGATCTCTGGCTCTTGGATGACTCCTGGTTTATTTCTTCTTTATTATGTCAAGGCCTTTCAAAAACCCTGCTTAAATGTTCTAGCTTTACTCATCCGTACAATGAGGATACCAGAAAGTATTGGAGATTAAATTTGACTTAAAGAATTAAAGGGGAAACAGTATCCCCCAGAAAGTGTGGTGGTGGCAAAGGAAATGCTAACAAGTCCCTCCAAGAGGAAGGAGAGTCCAAGAAGGAACTGTCCTCCCTTCCCACAAAGATGCTCTCGTCATTGCCAATCTTAACGGGTCGAGCTTCCATCTTAACAAAAAGGGTGGAAGTCCTCGCCGAGATATCTTTCAAAGGCAATCATCTTTGTACGTAATAAGACACTGCTCCTCTTTACACGCCCTTCTATAAGTGTTAACCAGGAGAGAGAACTGCATTCCCTGACTCCTATGCTTTTTTTTCCTAACATGCCTCTAATCTTAAAAATGAGACTCTTAGAAATAAATTTATTTAAAGAGAAAATGGTAAATGAGAAAGGGAAGAAAATAAATGATAATGGGAGAATCCATCATGGGGAAAATTTGGTGCCCCAGCCTCCTATACTCAGATAGTTTGAAAGGCAAAAACACAATAGCTACCGCAGTGCCCTTGTACATGGCAGATACTTTATAGATAATTGTTTTTATTTTATTTTATTTTTTGAGCCAGAGTCTTGCTCTGTCGCCCAGGCTGGAGTGCAGTGGCGTGATCTCAGCTCTCTGCAACCCCCGCCTCCTGGGTTCAAGTAATTCTCCTGCCTCAGCCTCGCTAGTGGCTGGGATTACAGGTGTCCACCACCACACCCGGCTAATTTTTGTATGTTTAGCAGAGACAGGGTTTCACTATGTTGGCCAGGCTGGTCTCGAACTCCTGACCTCAAGTGATCCGCCTGCCTCAGTCTCCCAAAGTGCTGGGATTACAGGCATGAACCACTGTGCCCAGCCATAGATAATTGTTCAATTGATGCAGTTCAAACCTTCTAAGTAAGTGGTTCTTGTGTTTCTGATTATGAGGTTCCCTTGTTAATGTTAAAATTATCATAGATGTGTTATATATTAGTAGCCAGTGCTTGAGAAAATATGAGAAACTATTATAAATTCAATAATGGTATAAATAAATATCACAACAGCATCTATCTAAGTGAAAAAAAAAATGTGCTCAGTAACACCCTCTCGAAAAATTCTGCAGTGCTTAATAACCTTTCCTTCCTCAAACCAAGAACTCTGTGCCCCAGAGGCGGAATCACTAAGTCATCAAAATGCTGTGAAACCAAAACACTCTTTGCTTTACTGCTAAAACAGAGGTGAAAATATCCTGCCCTTGAGAATACCTAAAATGCTCCAGTAAATCAAGAAATAGCATGTTGTATCAAATAACAGTTAAGTGTTTCATTAGAGGGAGATTCTATCTGTTGGCCAAACAGCTCTGTGAAAGCACCACATAATCACTGCCTTCCCATGGCTCAGGAAGCTTTGTACTAAGAGAATTAGCTGGCCACAGCTCAAGCTCCCAAATTAGAGAAAAAGTGCTGCTGTAATCAAGTACTGCATATAAATTTTAGGAAATCTTACACCACTAGAGGGCGCCCTTATATAAGTAGTAAAGTCGGAAAGACCATTAGGGTTTTTTTGTTTGTTCTTTAAGAGACGGGGTCTCCCTCTGTGGCCCAGGCAAAGTGGAGTGGTCCGATCACAGCTCACTGCAGCCTCGAACTCCTGGGCTCAGGCGATCCTCCTTCCTAGGCTCAAGAGTAGCTGGAACTAAAGGCGCACACCACCACACCCGGCTCGTTAAGTTTTAAATTAAGTTTCGTAAAATCTTAGGACAGAAAGGGAACTTAGATCTCAAGTCCAAACTCTTGGATAAAAAACAGATGAGGAGATGCCAGTTATTTTAAATCTTTCTTTTCTAAATAAATATATGTTCACATAATTGAAACATAGCAATCATCTCCCTTCTTTTTAAAGTCAGGATTCAAAATCTGTGCTGTCAGAAACCAGGATATTGGTTACCATTGCAGGAGAAAAGTGACTGTAAAAGAGAATAAGGGGATTCTGGAGTTAGGATAGTGCATTGTTCTGTACGTATAATAAGATAATTCAAAAGCATATTGATAAACATTTAAAATCTTATTGAAGATATATATTATTTAACAAGGTACATATTTATATTTCTATTTCACTATAGAGTCATATGTAAATTATATTGCACTAAATCACATTAATATTAAATTTTTCTTTCATTTAAAAATACTTATTGAGTACTCACTAAAAGGTAGGTATTAAGAAAAAAAAAACTAAGATACAATTCCATTTCTCAAGTTCTGGGGAATCTAAGAGAAATGATTCATGTGCTAGTAAACAACCAAGCAGTGGTGTGGTTAAGTTCTGTATACAAAGCGCTGTGGGAGCTCAGAAGCCAAAGCCACTACTCTGCCGGTGGAAATTACAGAGGGCTGCACCAAGGAGGTAATATTTGAGCTGAACTTTGACACACAGAAGAATTTTTTTTTTCAGGTACAAAAGAGCATTTCAAGCAAAGGAAGAAAAACATGTGCTATGATGAGCTATACAGAATGAGCATAAATTAGGAGCTGTTGTTTTACGCCAAGACATATATGAGGGGAAGACATGGGAGATGAGATTAGACTCACCGGGTGCCACGGTGGCTCTCACCTGTAATCCCAGCGCTTTGGGAGGCTGAGGTGGGAGGATCAAATTGAGGCCAGGAGTTTGAGACTAGCCTGGCCAACATGCAAAACCTCTTCTCTATAAAAACACAAAAAAATTAGCTGGGTGTGGTGATGCATGCCTATAATCCCAGCTACTTGGGAGTCTGAGGCCTGAGAATCACTTGAACCTGGGAGGCAGAGGTTGCAGTAAGCCAAGATCACACCACTGCATTCCTACTTGGGTGACAGAGCAAGACTCTGTCTCAAAAAAAAAAAAAAAAAAAAAAAGGAAAAAGAAAAACCCAGGCCAGGCTCACTGGCTCACACCTGTAATTCCAATACTTCAGGAGGCCAAGGCAGTAGGATCACTTGAGCCCAGGAGTTCAAGACCAGCCTGGGCAACATAGCAAGACCCTGTCTCTACAAAAAATAAAAATATTACCTGGGTGTGGTGGTACATGCCTGTAGTCCTAGCTACTCAGGATGCTGAGATCAGAGGATCCCTTGAGCCCAGAAGTTTGAGGTTACAGTGAACTATGATCATGCCACTGCACTCCAGCCTGGGTGACAGAGCGAGACCCCATCTCAAAAAAAGAAGAAGAAAGAAGAAAGAAAAAGAAGAAGAAGAAGAAAAGAAGGAAGAAGAAGAAGAGAAAGAAGGAAGAAAGGAAGGAAGGAAAGAAAAAAAGCAGTATAGAGAGACAGAAGAAAGAGAAGGGAAGGGAAAGGAGGAAGGAAAGAAGGAAGAAAGAGAGGAAGGGAGGGAGAAAGGGAGGAAAGAAACCTAGCTGAAATCCAAGATTGTTTCTCTAAACCAACAGTGAATGAAAAACATCCACTGGAAATAGACTCAACTAGGCAGGGACTTTTTTCTGTTTTGTCCAGTGACTGGAATAAAGCCTGGCATATAGTAGAAGACCAGTGAATATATAGAGAGTAAATGAATGCATGCATGTATCGTGGCTGTGCAGTTGGTATACAAACAAAACTGAGAATGGAAAGCAAAGTTCCCAAGAAGGTCAAGTTTGTGCAGGTTCATTTATTGGGTGGGTCTGTTCCCAGCTTTGGAAGAGTTGCCCAACACTGTAGTTGGATGTGCCTTTTGCCCCGTGGCAAATCACATGCCTAAGGGAGAACCCAAGCCTCAAATCTAAGGGCAACGCACAACAGTTTGGTCTGCTGAGGAAGTAGGAAATGCATGCCTACTGCTGGGTGGAGAAACAGTTATAAATAACTACAAATAATACAGACAGAAGGCCATCTTTGCAGGGGGTGCAAGAGAAGGGCTAATTAGCATTTTACCAAAGTATATTACCTAAAACATAATTAATCTTGGTGACAGGGTTATAAGTCAAAGTTTTTAAGACTGGAAAGGACTTTAAAGTCATGGCTGTCAGCCAGGACACAATAACTTTACCTGAGAAACAGCTTTCTGTAAAATGTACAACATAGTAGCTCGTTCAGCAGCATACTAGTGTTTGGTGAACCATATGTGCTGCAAAATGTTGATTTGATCAATGTGTAAAATATGTGTTTCCAACAACAGAGTTTTAAGGAAGAAACAGGGGAGAGGTGAAATGCCCTAGGACAAAAAGTAACTGGAGGGAATAGTTGAGACTATAAGTAAGTGAAGGATATGTGATGCAGCCAGATCCCAAGGAGGGAATGGGGTCAATAGCACCAACAGAAGGACCTGACTTGGGCCGAACAAGGAACCGCTTCTCCACTGGGAAACAGATGGATGCAGGAGTTATCTTTCTAATTATCGAGGGAGGAAACTAAAAGGGTTCTAGTTAAAATGCCTGTCATATAACACCTTAGTTTTTAGTCAATGAAGTAAAGAGACAAGGTAATCTATTAAAAAAGATAGTAAAAGAGAACCCAGGATGGCAATGATTTAAAGACAGGTAAAAGTGCAGCATGGAAGAAAAAACTGATGCCTAAGACTCCATAAAGTTCCTGAGGTTGGAGACTGCACAATAATCTGCCTATGTATGGGCTTGCTTAGCAGATATTCACAACCCAGGAGCAGGAGCAGAGAAGTTCGATGGTTGGATAAAACCAGGATGAGAATGTCATAAAGGGGTTGTGAGAGAGGACAGGGGGCAAGAGAATTAAGGTCATTCCTGTCTTCATGCAGCCCGAATATACCCAGAGCTATGAGGTCCTGTCCACCACAGACAAATGCTGCCATAATCTGTTAGCTGATTTGCAAGGTAATCTAAACTATGCTGTATTTATTCTATTTTAAGGAGTAAATAATCTTGCCAGAACTCATATATATGATATATAAGCATTTCAATAATAATCTTATAAAAATAATGTAAGGCTGCATATCATCAAGGCCTTACAAGTTTATATTCTTCTGTTTTGCTAAACATAAGATGATGTGTTACTGTTTTTCTTCCTTTATAATCTACTGTTCTAAATCTTTTTCTTTTTTTTTTTCTTTTTTTTTTTTTTTTTTGAGACAGAATCTGACTCTGTCGCCCAGGCTGGAGTGCCGTGGCATGATTTGGCTCCTGCAACCTTCACCTCCTGGGTTCAAGCGATTCTCCTGCCTCAGCCTCCCGAGTAGCTGGGACTATGGGTGTGCCCTGCCATGCCCAGCTACTTTTTGTATTTTTAGTAGACACGGGGTTTTGCCATGTTGCCCAGGCTGGTCTTGAACTCCTGACCTCAAGTGATCCACCCACCTGGGCCTCCCAAAGTGCTGGGATTATAGGCATAAGCCATTGCACCTGGCCTGTTCTGAATGTTTCTTCTCTACATGCAAAATGTTCTCCTGATACCACTGATATAACTACATCACATCTTCTGAGAGATAGAGGCTGGTATCTGATAGTATAATGTAAAAGGACAAAGACCCTTCAACCTCCCAAAAAGGGCAAAAATCACATTTCTCATGAACAGGAGTTCAGACCTGTGATCTATGTAACTCACAATCCAATCTTGCATACTACCTCTCCTGCAAAGAGCTGTGATGACCTCACAAATCTTCTGTTCTCCAACTGAGCAACCCCAGTTCTTACTATTTCCCATATAACACTATATTCTAAAGTCCTCCTAACCCTGCTCACACTCTGGATTAATTAACATTCCCTCTTACAGATGGTGTGCCCAGAGCTGAGTACAATATGTAACATGTGGTCTAATAAAGTGCCTTGCTCATCACTGGCCAGGAATAAATAACCTGTGAGTGTGTTTATAGACCTTATCCATGGTTTTGCTTTCTGCAGTTTCAGTTACCCATGGTCAACCATCGTCAGAAAATAGGTGAGTACAGTACAAGATATTTTGAGAGAGAGAAAGAGACTACATGTTCATATAATGTGTCATAATTATTTATTATTCATTATAACGAATCTCTTATTAATCTCTTATTGTGCCTAATTTATAAATAAAACTTTATCATAGGTATGTATGTATAGGAAAAAAACATAGTATATATAGTGTTCAGTACTAACCAATGTCTCTGGCATCCACTGGGGGTCTTGGAACTTATCCCCCATGAAGAAGGGAGGACTACTGTATAGCTCCAATAACACAGCCTACTTTTAATTGAAAGTCATGTGGGTATACTGGGTTGAATAGCATCCCCCCAAAATTTATGTCCTTCCTAGAACCTCAGAATGTGACTTTATTTAGAAATAGGATCATTGCAGATGTCATTAGTTAAGATAAGGTCATGCTGGAGAGGGGTGGGCCCTTAATCCAATATGACTGGTGTTCTTGTAAGAAAAGAAGAGACAAAGAGGCACAGAGAGAAGAATGCCATATTAAGACACAGATGCACAAAAGCAAGATGGCCCACGTGACAATGGAAGCAGAGATTGGAATCAAGCAGCTTCCAGCAAAAGAATGCCAAGGACTGCCAACAGCCAGCAGAAGCTTAGCAAAGGACACAGACCAGACTCTTCCTCGGAGCCCGGACCAGGCTCTCCCTCGGAGTCCCCAAGAAGTAACTAATCCTGCTGACACCCTGACTTTGGACTTCGGGTCTCTGGAAGTGAGAGGATAAATTTCTGTTGTTTTAAGCCTCATAGTTTGTGATACTCTGCAGCCCAAAGCAACTAATACAGAAGGTCTCTCTATGGAGGTGGCAATGGAACTGAAGCCTGAAGGAGGCAGACAAGGAAAGAACTCTAGAAAGAAGAAACAGAAGATACAAAGAGCTAGAGGCCAGAAAGAGCTTAATGTGGAAACAATAAGACCAGTGGTGAACAAGACAGAGAATGGTACTGGATGAGGCTTAGAGCTAAGTGGGCTATGATAGGGAGTCTGAAAGTCTGAACTTAAGGGCAATACGAAGCCTTCAAGAGTTTTAAAACTTATTCTGATTTAAAAAAAAAAAAAGATCAGTTTACCTGTTCTGTGGAAGATGGCCTAGAGGAAATTTTTTTAAAAGAAAAAAGAAAGAAAGTGAGAAGAAAGCAGAAGGCTATTGAAAGGTTCACATGGCACATGATTATGAGAACAAGTCAGGCTTCAAGCCAAGGTAGGTCACTCTTAAATTGCTACATATTCAACATATATAATAATGTTTACTCTCCAAAGTCGTAATACACCCAAGAAAGATCTCAATGAAGAAGGACTCAATATATGACATCAGCAGTATTCGTTTAACAACAATCAACAAAAGGAAGTCTTTTGAACAGTTGTAGTCACCACCATAGCCCATGTATAACAGATTCTGCACTGGTCCTGACTATGGGCATTGTAAACACTAAACACCCCACTAAATTAGCAAAAGAGTTCCAAGGCCATCAGGCTCCCCCCAGCATTTAATAGAAGTCAATAAAGCATATTCTATTGCTACCCTTTTCTCCAAAACCTATTAAAGAAATTGATAGAAGGTAATAAACTAATTGTTCTCAAACGTTTCGGTCCTGTTCCACCCTGGTGAGATAAAAGACATCAACCAGCCACAATCTTCACTGGTTACCTCTGATGAATTAATAAACTACATTTTAAAAAAATAAAAAGCACATATAAACATAGTATTACAACATAATGCTAAAATACAACTCTTCTTCCTAAATGGAGAATCTTCTGTGAATGATACCGTGAGAACCACTGAAACAGAAAACTTACAACCTCTTTTCAGAGACTGCTTTAAAATAATTTTTTTATCACATTGAAAAATACATGATATTAAAGCATTCTGGAAAATTAAACTTTACAAAATCCCCACATGAATAGCATCCACAAAAGGAAGCAGCTGAGGAAAGTAATGTCTAAGTTTTTTCCTCCTGGAAACTCCAACATCAAATTTGCAGTCCTGATTTCACTATAAAATGTCCTCCAGGGACTTTTTATCATTATCTTAAAGACACACTCTACAGACTACTCATTGTTTTGCACATTCATCCGGTCTAAATGATAACGGCGCTGTAAAAAAGATAAAGGAAGGGAAAAGGATATCCTCAGCAGAAACCAAAAAGCTCAGAACAATAACAGCAAGTTCAAATGTAACCAAGTGGCTTCCTTTGATTACTTTCAGGTGGTTTTGCCACCACATCACCAGATAATCAACAACTTCCCAGAGCTGGTAGGATGTGTAAGTATTTCTTGAGTGCCTACCATGGGATAAGTACTAGAGTTACAACAGTGAACAAGCTAGATATGGTCACTGCCTCACAGGGCTTATAGTCTGGCGACAGACAACAAGAAACAGAAAACAAACAAGCAAACACACAAATAAGAACTTAGAAACTAATTGTACAGGTTTTACCTGGGTGTGGTGGCTCACACCTGTGATCCCAGGACTTTGGGAGGCCAAGGCTGGCAGATCACTTGAGCCAAGGAGTTCGAGACCAGCCTGGGAAACGTGGCAAAACCCCGTCTCTTCAAAAAATATAAAAATTAGCATGGCATAATGGCATGCACCTGTGCTACCAGGCACTCAGGAGGATGAAGTGGGAAGATCACCCGAGCCCAGGAGGTCGCGGCTGCAATGAGCTGTGATCACACCACTGGGCTCCAGCCTGGGCAACAGAGTGACATCCTGTTTCAAAAAAAAAAAAAAGAAAAAAAGGAAACTAGTTGTACAGGTTTTATTTTGATAGAGAATAACAGAGGCAGATCGACTTTTAATAGGGTGGTCAGAAAAGAAGTCTTGGAGCAGGCAATAGTTAAGCCTTTAATCCACACAGCTGTCTACCCTGTGAAAGGTCCTGGGGGTTCTATTCAACGCCACTCCCTTCATGAAGCATTCCTGCCTTCTTTGTGCTTTCAGGGTATTTTAGCTATATTATAATCTTTTCAAATGTAGCCTTGCACTGTAGTTATTTATACATGCGTGTCTTATAACCTTCATACTACTATAAACTGTGAAACTGTAAAAAACCCAGATAAAAAAAGTTAGAATCTATTGAACACACCACAGGAGGTATGTTATTTCCTCCTGCCCCTGTGAATAGTGTAAGGGCTGAACTAGGGCTATAGGTAAATAATCTCAACTGTTCTTCAGAGGAACCCTATGGAGTAGAGAGGCTGTGTTTTCCCCCTCCATGCCCTACTGCCTCTCCCTTTCTGGCTAATCTCTGTACCCACAAAGCACAAAGCACAATGTGCACAGGCCTTGCTACATCAATGACTCCTGAGTTGAACTGGGAGAAGTGAGATGTGTGATGTGACACCTGAAGACCAAGTGACCTCACCCAAACTTAGACTACACCAGTTAACTCTGCTCTAGGCCTGTGGGGCTACCAGCAAGACCGTTTTCTTTCTATCAGAGGTGTGTTAGCCTCAGGAAATGTGAACAGATACTACAATTATCCAGTTCAAATCCAACTCAACCTTGAAAAGTAGAAAAGTTGTAAACACATAGGTGACTATAATTAATAGTGAGACTCCTCAGCAAAGACAAGGCTCTTTCACCGTCCCACCATTTCCTGAGTGCTTACTCTGTGTGCCTGGCTACACTGAATACAAGGATAAAAGCCTTATTTTTTGCTCTCAAGGAGGCCACAGTCTACCAGAGGAGACAAGCAAGCCAAGAAATTATTTCCACACAAGGAATGCACATTATGAATGTGGGTGAGAACAAGGTGATTGTTACGGCAGCAAAGAGGAGACACCACCCAACTAACCAGTGGTACACAAGGCCATAGTGAAGGCAAGCTCAGAGAAGCTGATAATGTCCATCATGGCACCCTGCTCCCCTCTTTTCCAGCTTCATCTTCTACCACATGGCCCTCTCCCACTTCATATTCCAGAAATGCTCTGGACATATGCTTTCTCAAGTCTCCAGGCTTCTCTACATGGATTTCCTCCTGCCCGGAATGCCTTCCTGTCTCGCATCATTACAAAAAAAAACTACTACTTCATCCTCAAAATGTTCATTCAAGTGCTGTCCCCTCTGCAGAGTTTTCTAGGACAACCCCAAGCCCAAAGGAGAATGCTCTTTCTCTGATTCTATGACAGCTTCCAGAACAGTCACCACCACACTGTGCTATCACTGTTTTGAAGGTTGGCTCAGCACAGTGAAAACAGCCCAGCTCTATAACCTGAAAGTTCCACATTGAAATGCTGACTGTGCCACTTTCCAGCTAGGTGATTTCCAGAAAACTCTTTCATATCTCAGTACCTCAGTTGCTTCATCTATAAAAGGGAAAACTAATAACTTACTTACAAGGTTGCAAGGATTCAAGGTGGTGTGTGTACAAGCCCCTGACCACAGCAAAGACTGAAAAAATAATCCCAATGACTGATAACCAACAACAATTTTATATTGTGGTATTAAACAAAAAACACACAAAAGCATATTACAACCATATGTGTATTTTTACATTTGGCACGTGATATGGTTTTGCTATGTCCCCACCCAAATCTCAACTTGAATTGTATCTCCTAGAATTCCCACGTGTTGTGGGAGACACCCAGGGGGAGGTTATTGAATCATGGGGGCCAGTCTTTCTTGTGCTGGTCTCATGATAGTGAATAAGTCTCACAAGATCTGATAGGTTTATCAGGGGTTTCCACTTTTGCTTCTTCCTCATTTTCTCTTGCCACCACCTTGTAAGAAGTGCCTTTCACCTCCTGCCATGATTCTGAGGGCCCCCAGCCCTGTAGATCTGTAAGTCCAATTAAACCTCTTCTTCTTCCCAGTCTCGGGTATGTCTCAATCAGTTGCATGAAAACGAACTAATACAGTAAATTGGTACGAGTAGAGTGGGGCATTGCTGAAAGGATACCTGAAAATGTGAAAGCAACTTTGGAACTGGGTAACAGACAGAGGTTGGAACAGTTTGGAGGGCTGAGGATAAGACAGGAAAATGTGGAAAAGTTTGGAACCTCCTAGAGACTTGTTCAGTGGCTTTGACAAAAATGTTGACAGTGATATGAACAACAAGGTCCAGGCTCAGGTACTCTCAGATGGAGATGAGGAACTTGTTGGGAACTGAAGCAAGGGTGACTCTTGCTATGTTTTAGCAAGAGACTGGTGGCATTTTGCTCCACCCTAGAGATTTGTGGAGCTTTGAACTTGAGAGAGATGATTTAGGGTATCTGGCGGAAGAAATTTCTAAGCAGCAAAGTATTCAAAATGTGACTTGGGTGCTGTTAAAACATTCCATTTTAAAAGGGAAACAGCATAAAAGTTCAGAAAATTTGTAGCCTGATGATGCAGTAGAAAAGAAAAACCTACTTTCTAAGGAGAAATTCAAGCTGACTGCAGAAATTTGCATAAGTAGCAAGGAGCCTGATGTTAATCCCCAAGGCCATGGGGAAAATGTCTCCAGGCCATGTCAGAGACCGCAGGGCAGCCCCTCCCATCACAGGCCTGGAGCCCCAGGAGGAAAAAGTGGTTTCATGGGCTGAGCCCAGGGTCCCCATGCTGTGTGCAGCCTAGGGACTGGGTGCCCCATGTCCCAGCCACTCTAGCCATGGCTTAAATGGGCCAACATAGAGCTCAGGCTGTGACTTCAGAGGGTGGGAGCCCCAAGCCTTAGCAGCTTCCACATGGTGTTGAGCCTGCAGGTGCATAGAAGTCAAGAATTGAGGTTTGGGAACCTCTGTCTAGATTTCAGAAGATGTATGGAAATGCCTGGATGCCCAGGCAAAAGTTTGCTGCAGGGATTGAGCCCTCATGGAGAACCTCTGCTAGGACAGTCTGGAAGGGAATGTGGGGTCAGAGCTCCAACACAAGAGTCTCTACTGGGGCAATGCCTAGTAGAGCTGTGAGATGAGGGCCACCATCCTCCAGACCCCATAATAGTAGACCCATCGACAGCTTGTACTGTGAGCCTGGAAAAGCCACAGACACTCAATGCCAGCCACTGGAAGCAGCTGGGAGGGAGGCTGTAACCTGCAAAGCCACAGGGGTGGAGCTGCCTAAGACCATGTGAACCCATCTCTTGCATCAGTGTGACCTGGATGTGAGACCTGAAGTCAAAGGAGATAATTTGGACCTTTAAAATTTGACTGCCTGCTGGATTTCAGACTTGCATGGGGCCTGTAACCCCTTTGTTTTGGCCATTTTCTCCCATTTGGAATGGCTGTATTTACCCAATACCTGAACATACACTGTATCTAGGAAGTAACTAACTTGCTTTTGATTTTATAGGCTCATAAGCAGAAAGGACTTGCCTTGTCTCAGATGAGACTTTGGACTGTGGACTTTTGGGTTAATGCTGAAATGAGTTAAAACTTTGGGGGATTGCTAGGAAGGCATGATTGTTTTTGAAATGTAAGGACATGAAATTTGGTGGGGCCGGGGTGGTATGATATGGTTTGGCTGTGTCCCCACTCAAATCTCAACTTGAATTGTATCTCCCAGAATTCCCACATGTTGTGGGAGGGACCCATGGGGAGGTAATTGAATCATGGGGGTCGTTTACCATGCTATTCTCATGATAGTGAATAAGTCTCAAGAGATCTGATGGGTTTATCAGGGATTTCCACTTTTGCTTCTTCCCCATTTTCTCTTGCTGCCCCCATGTAAGAAGTGCCATTCACGTCCCACCACGATTCTGTGGCCTCCCCAGCCATGTGGAACTGTAAGTCCAATTAAACCTCCTTTTCTTCCTAGTCTCAGGTATGTTCTTTATCAGCTGCATGAAAACAGACTAATACAGCATGTTACCCTGAAGAATGTAAAAAGCTGTTTGATGATCCATTTTCCCCAGGTACAATTCTGTCCTGATTTAAGCAATAAAAACAATTTCATACAGCCTTTAAATAAAGGATCTTCTGCAAGGGAAAATTGCCACAAAGAATATAACTGAGAAAAGATTTACCACAAAGGCTCATTTCACTAAGAAAAAAAATAATCAGTGGAAAACCAAGCAGCACATTTGGAGAGAAACTGACTCAGGGGTAATAATTATAATCTGCCACTACTATTTACTACAGGACATTCCTTCCCTTTAAAACCATAATGTTAGCAGCCTACAATTAAAAGATAATTATAACCATTTGCAAGTGATGGTGTTTTCATCCCATAGCCTAGTACCTTCTAGAACTCCCTATTTTTAAATTGTTCTTTTTTGATCATCCCAAAATGGATGAATATTAAACAAAAGATAAATCTCCTTTATGTTATCTCACTTTGCTCTTTTTATTATTATTATTATACTTTAACTTCTAGGGCACATGTGCACAACATGCAGGTTACACATGTATACATGAGCCATGTTGGTGTGCTGCACCCGTTATCTCGTCATTTACATTAGTTATATCTCCTAATGCTATCCCTCCCCCTCCCCCCACCTCACGACAGGCCCGGGTGTGTGATGTTCCCCACCCCATGTCCAAGTGTTCTCATTGTTCAGTTCCCACCTATGAGTGAGAATATGTGGTGTTTGGTTTTCTGTCCTTGCGATGATGGTTTGCTCAGAATTATGGTTTCCAGCTTCATCCATGTCCCTACAAAGGACATGAACTCACCCTTTTTTATGGCTGCGTAGAATTCCATGGTGTATATGTGCCACATTTTCTTAATCCAGTCTATCATTGATGGACATTTGGTTTGGTTCCAAGTCTTTGCTATTGTGAATAGTGCCACAATAAACATACGTGTGCCTGTGTCTTTATAGCAGCATGATTTATAATCCTTTGGGTATATACCCAGTAATGGAATGGCTGGGTCAAATGGTATTTCTAGTTCTAGATCCTTGAGGAATCACCACACTGTCTTCCACAATGGTTGAACTAGTTTACAGTCCCACCAACAGTGTAAAAGTGTTCCTATTTCTCCACATCCTCTCCAGCACCTGTTGTTTCCTGACTTTTTAATGATTGTGATTCTAACTCGTGTAAGATGGTATCTCATTGTGGTTTTGATTTGCATTTCTCTGATAGCCAGTGATGACGAGCATTTTTTAATGTGTCTGTTGGCTGCATAAATGTCTTCTTGGCCAGGCGTGGTGGCTCACGCCTGTAATCCCAGCACTTTGGGAGGCCGAAGCAGGTGGATCACAAGGTCAGGAGATCGAGACCATCCTGGCTAACACAGTGAAACCACGTCTCTACTAAAAAAATACAAAAAATCAGCCAGGCGTGGTGGCAGGTGCCTGTAGTCCCAGCTACTAGGGAGGCTGAGGCAGGAGAATGGTGTGCACCCAGGAGGCAGAGCTTGCAGTGAGCGAGATCATGCCACTGCACTCCAGCCTGGGCGAAAGAACAAGACTCTGCCTAAAAAAAAAAAAAAAAAAAAAAAAAAAAAAAAAAAAACTTCTTTTAAGAAATGTCTGTTCATATCCCTTGCCCACTTTTTGATGGGGTTTTTTGATTTTTTTCTTGTAAATTTGTTTAAGTTCTTTGTAGATTCTGAATATTAGCCCTTTGTCAGACAGTTAGATTGCAAAAATTTTCTCCCGTTCTATACGGTGCCTGTTCACTCTGATGGCAGTTTCTTTTGCCGTGCAGAAGCTCTTTAGTTTAATTAGATCCCATTTGTCTATTTTGACTTTTGTTGCCATTGCTTTTAGTGTTTTAGTCATGAAGTCCTTGGCCATGCCTATATCCTGAATAGTATTGCCTAGGTTTTCTTCTAGGGTTTTTATGGTTTTATGGCTAACATTTAAATCTTTAATCCATCTTGAATTAATTTTTGTATAAGGTGTAAGGAAGGGATCCAGTTTCACCTTTCTACATATGGCTACCCAATTTTCCCAGCACCATTTATTAAATAGGGAATCCTTTCCCCATTGTTTGTTTTTGTCAGGTTTGTCAAAGATCAGATGGTTGTAAATGTGTGGTATTATTTCTGAGGGCTCTGTTCTATTCCATTGGTCTATATCTCTGTTTTGGTACAAGTACCATGCTGTTTTGATTACTGTAGCCTTGTAGTATAGTTGGAAGTCAGGTAGCATGATGCCTCCAGCTTTGTTCTTTTGGCTTAGGATTGTCTTGGCAATGCAGGCTCTTTTTTGGTTCCATATGAACTTTAAAGTAGTATTTTCCAATTCTGTGAAGAAAGTCATTGGTAGCTTGATGGGGATGGCGTTGAATCTATCAATTACCTTGGGCAGTGTGGCCATTTTCACAATACTGATTCTTCCTATCCATGAGCATGGAATGTTCTTCCATTTGTTTGTGTCCTCTTTTATTTCACTGAGCAGTGGTTTGTAGTTCTCCCTGAAGAGGTCCTTCACATCCCTTGTAAGTTGAAGTCGTAGGTATTTTATTCTTTTTGAAGCAATTGTGAATGGAAGTTCACTCATGATTTGGCTCTCTGTTTGTCTGTTATTGGTGTATATGAATGTTTGTGATTTTTGCACATTGATTTTGTATCCTGAGACTTTGCTGAAGTTGTTTATCAGCTTAAGGGGATTTTGGGCTGAGACAATTGGGTTTTCCAAATATACAATCTGCAAACAGGGACTTCCTCTTTTCCTAACTGAATATCCTTTATTTCTTTCTCCTGCCTGATTGCCCTGGCCAGAAATTCCAACACTATGTTGAATGGGAGTGGTGAGAGAGTGCACCCCTGTCTTGTGCCAGTTTTCAAAGGGAATGCCTCCGGTTTTTGCCCATTCAGTACAATATTGGCTGTGGGTTTGTCATAAATAGCTCTTACTATCTTGAGACATGTCCCATCAATACCTAGTTTATTGAGAATTTTTATCATGAAGGGCTGTTGAATTTTGTTGAAGGCCTTTTCTCCATCTATTGAGATAATCATGTGGTTTTTGTCTTTGGTTCTGTTTATATGTTGGATTACGTTTATTGATTTGCATATGTTGAACCAGCCTTGCATCCCAGGGATGAAGCCAACTTGATCGTGGTGGATAAGCTTTTTGATGTGCTGCTGGATTTGGTTTGCCAGTATTTCATTCAGGATTTTTGCATCGAGGTTCATCAGGGATATTGGTCTTAGATCTCTTTTTTGTGTGTGTCTCTGCCAGGCTTTGATATCAGGATGATGCTGGCCTCATAAAATGAGTTAGGGAGGATTCCCTCTTCTTTTATTGATTGGAATAGTTTCAGAAGTAATGGTACCGGGTCCTCTTTGTACCTCTGGTAGAATTCGGCTGTGAATCCGTCTGGTCCTTGACTTTTTTGGCTGGTAGGCTATTAACTATTGCCTCAATTTCAGAGCTGTTATTGGTCAATTCAGGGATTCAACTTCTTCCTGGTTTACTCTTGGGAGGGTGTATGTGTCCAGGAATTTATCCATTTCTTCCACATTTTCTAGTTTATTTGCGTAGAGGTGTTTATAGTATTCTCTGATAGTAGTTTGTATTTCTGTGGGATCGGTGGTGATATCCACTTTATCATTTTTTATGGCATCTATTTGATTCTTCTCTCTTTTCTTCTTTATTAATCTTGCTAGCGGTCTATCAATTTTGTTGATCTTTTCAAAAAACCAGCTCCTGGATTCATTGATGTTTTGAAGGGTTTTTTTGTGTCCCTATCTCCTTCAGTTCTGCTCTGATCTTACTTATTTCTTGCCTTCTGCTAGCTTTTGAAGGTGTTTGCTTTTGCTTCTCTAGTTCTTTTAATTGTGATGTTAGGGTGTCACTTTTGGATCTTTCCTGCTTTCTCTTGTGGACATTTAGTGCTATAAATTTCCCTCTACACTCTGCTTTAAATGTGTCCCAGAGATTCTGGTATGTTGTGTCTTTGTTCTCATTGGTTTCAAAGAACATCTTTATTTCTGCCTTCACTTCGTTATGTACCCAGGAGTCATTCAGGAGCAGGTTTTTCAGTTTCCATGTAGTTGAGCAGTTCTGAGTGAGTTTCTTAATCCTGAGCTCTAGTTTGATTGCACTGTGGTCTGAGAGACAGTTTGCTATAATTTCTGTTATTTTCCATTTGCTGAGGAGTGCTTTACTTCCAGTTATGTAGTCAGTTTTGGAATAAGTGTGATGTGGTGCTGAAAAGAATGTATATTCTGTTGATTTGTGGTTGAGAGTCCTGTAGATGTCTTAGGTGCGCTTGGTGCAGAGCTGAGTTCAATTCCTGGATATCCTTGTTAACTTCCTGTCTCATTGATCTGTCTAATGTTGACAGTGGGGTGTTAAAGTCTCCCGTTATTATTGTGTGGTAGTCTAAATCTCCTTGTAGGTCCCTAAGGACTTACTTTATGAATCTGGGTTCTCCGGTATTGGGTGCATATATATTTAGGACAGTTAGCTCTTCTTGTTGAATTGATCCCTTTACCATTATGTAATGGCCTTGTCTCTTTTGATCTTTGTTGTTTTAAAGTCTGTTTTATCAGAGGCTAGGATTGCAACCCCAGCTTTTTTTTGTTTTGTTCTCCATTTGCTTGGTAGATCTTCCTCCATTCCTTTATTTTGAACCTATGTGTGCCTCTGCACGTGACATGGGTGTCCTGAATACAGCAGACTGATGGGTCTTGACTCTTTATCCAATTTGCCAGTCTGTGTATTTTAATTGGAGCATTTAGCCCATTTACATTTAAGGTTAATATTGTTAAGTTTGAATTTGATGCTGTCTTTATGATATTAGCTGGTTATTTTGCTCATTAGTTGATGTAGTTTCTTCCTAGCATCGATGGTCTTTACAATTTGGCATGTTTCTGCAGTTGCGGGTCCAGTTGTTCCTTTCCATGTTTAGTGCTTCCTTCAGGAGCTCCTGTAAGGCAGGCCTGGTGGTGACAAAATCTCTCAGCATTTGCCTGTCTGTAAAGGATTTTATTTCTCCTTCACTTATGAAGCTTAGTTTCACTGGATATGAAATTCTGGGTTGAAAATTCTTTTCTTTAAGAATGTTGAATATTGGCCCCCACTCTTGCAGGGTTTCTGCTGAGAGATCCGCTGTTAGTCTGATGGGCTTCCCTTTGTGGGTTACCCAACCTTTCTCTCAGGCTGCCCTTAATACTTTTTCCTTCATTTCAACTTTGGTGAATCTGACAAGTATGTGTCTTGGAGTTGCTCTTCTCGAAGAGTATCTTTTTGGTGTTCTCTGTATTTCCTAAATTTGAATGTTGGCCTGCCTTGCTAGGTTGGGGAAGTTCTCCCGGATAATATCCTGAAGAGTGTTTTCCAACTTGGTCCCATTCTCCCCATCACTTTCAGGTACACCAATCAGACATAGATTTGGTCTTTTCACGTAGTCCCCTATTTCTTGGAGGCTTTGTTCACTTCTTTCTACTCTTTTTTCTCTAAACTTCTCACTTCATTCCATTCATTTGATCTTCAATCACTGATGCCCTTTCTTCCACTTGATCGACTCGGCTGCTGAAGCTTGTGCATGTGTCACATAGTTCTTGTGCCATCGTTTTCAGCTCCATCAGGTCATTTCAGGTCTTCTCTATGCTGTTTATCCTAGTTAGCCATTCATCCAATTCCTTTTTCAAGGTTTTCAGCTTCTTTGCAATGGGTTTGAACATCCTCCTTTAGCTCAGAGAATTTTGTTATTACCAATCATCTGAAGCCTTCTTCTCTCAACTTGTCAAAGTCATTCTCCATCCAGTTTTGTTCCATTGCTGGCAAGGAGCTGCATTCCTTTGGATGAGAAGAGGCACTCTGATTTTTAGAATTTTCAGCTTTTCTGCTCTGGTTTCTCCCCATCTTTGTGGTTTTATCTACCTTTGGTCTTTGATGATGGTGAGGTACAGATGGGGTTTTGGTGTGGATGTCCTTTCTGTTTGTTAGTTTTCCTTCTAACAGTCAGGACCCTCAGCTGCAGGTCTGTTGCATTTTGCTGGAGGTCCACTCCAGACCCTGTTTGCCTGGGTATCACCAGCAGAGGCTGCAGCACAGCAAATATTGCAGAACAGAAAATGTTGCTGCCTGATCCTTCCTCTGGAAGCTTCATCTCAAAGGGGCACCCAGTTGTATGAGATGTCAGTTGGTCCCTACTGGGAGGTGTCTCCCAGTTAGGCTACTCGGGTCAGGGACCCACTTGAGGAGGCATTCTGTCTATTCTCAGATCTCAAACCCCATGCTGGGAGAACCACTACTCTCTTCAAAGCTGTCAGACAGGGATGTTTAAGTCTGCAGAAGTTTCTGCTGCCTTTTGTTCAGCTATACCCTGCCCCAAGAGGTGGAGTCTACAGAGGCAGGCAGGCCTCCTTGAGCTGCGGTGGGCTCCACCCAGTTCAAGTTTCCTGGTCACTTTGTTTACCTACTCAAGCCTCAGCCATGGTGGACGCCCCTCCCCCCACCTCGCTGCCACCTTGCAGTTCCATCTCAGACTGCTGTGCTAGCAGTGAGCAAGGCTCTGTGGGCGTGGGACCCTCCGAGCCAGGCACGGGATATAATCTCCTGGTGTACCATTTGCTAAGACTGTTGGAAAAGCCCAGTATTAGGGTGGGAGTGTCCCAATTTTCCAGGTACCATCTGTCATGGCTTCCCTTGGCTAGGAAAGGGAATTCCCCAACCCTTTGCACTTCCCGGGTAAGGCCTGCTCCATGGGCTGCACCCACTGTCTGACAAGCCCCAGTGAGATGAACCTGGTACCTCAGTTGGAAATGCAGAAATCACCCATCTTCTGCATCACTTACACTGGGAGCTGTAGACTGGAGTTGTTCCTATTTGGCCATCTTGGAACCTCCTCACTTTGCTCATTTTAGTGTTTAGAAACACAGTCCAAATCAGAAAATCTTACCAAGCCCTGCTATTAGGCAAGAGCAAAAATATTGAGAAGGAAAACAAAATGGTGAATAAATAAAAGCCTAAGGAAAACTAGAGAGGAGGAAATGCGTGTTTTTCCCATCTGCCCTTATGGAGGAAAAAAAAAAAAAAAAACCCTCTGCAATGAATGACTTAATTTTCAAGGGAAAATCTATAAACTGCTAAGCCACTGCCAAGTCCCTTCTCCCACAAACAGAATCATCTTCCTACAATAGGAAGTCATTTTCACCGTGCAATTTTGCCTCCTCTAAACTTGCATACTTTATGCCTCTCTTGCAATACTTTATACTCATAGTAAAGGCTTTTGCTTCCAGGTCTTACCTTTCCATTATGAGAGAAACATTCTTCTTTTTAAGGCCTTTGTGGTCTAGACCAGGGTTTTATAAAATGGAGGTTGTGATCCATTTGTAGGTTAGGAATTCATTTAGTGGGTCATAGTATTTTTCTTTTAACAAAATTTCATGCTATTCAGCAACCAAGCTACAAAATTTGAAATTATTTCTATTAAGAAATCTTAAAAATCTAAGTGGCCTGAACCATTATGCCCCGGTGAGTGTCTTAATTCTCACTTAACGGCAGTGTGTGTTCTCTACTTGAGGGACAACCACCTATTCAATGTCATTTGAAGATGTAATTACAGTTCAGGCAGTCTCACAAAGTAGAGCACAGTTAACAACCAAATGTGTGCTACAGACAGTAAGTACTAGGGCATCTGGGGGTAGGACAGCCCCTGCTGGGCTGAGTCAGCAGAGGAAGGTTTCTCTGAAGATGTGGGGTTTACGCAGGGCCCTGTAAAGCCTGGATTGGACAAAAGGAGAGGAGAAAAAAACCATGGTGCCAGCTGGCCTGGACTGAAGCTAAAAGAACAGAGGGACTGAAGGGGGTATTATAATAAGTTAGCCTGAAATTATATGGTACAAACTGGTAACCCTGGGAAAGCAAAGAGGGGGCAGAAACTAGGAAGGAATCTTGGAAAGGTCTTGGCTACTGACTGGATTTTGGTTTGAATGTGAAGGTGAGAGAACCAGAAAATTCCAAAGTTTTCTATCCCATGTGAACAGGAGAGTACAACTGACCCTTGAACAACAGGGTGATTAGGGGCACTGACCCACCCTCCACAACCTACAAACAGTCAAAAACCTGCCTATATCCTTTGACTTCCAAAAACTTAGTAGAGCATACTATTGACCAGAAGCCTTACAGATAACATAAAGTCAATTAACACATATTTTGTATATGTATTATATTCTGTACTCTTACAATAAAATAAGCTAGGTAAAAATGTTATTAAGAAAATCTTAAGGCAGAGAAAATACATTTATTATTCATTAAAGTGGAAGCGGATCATCATAAAGGTCTTTATCCTCATCTTCACTTTGAGAAGGCTGAACAGGAGGAGGAGAAAGAGGAGGGGTTGGTCTTGCTGTCTCAGGGGTGGCAGAGGCAGACGAAGTGAAGGAGATTAAAGGGGAGACAGAAGAGATGTATTAAAAATAAAAATGTGTATAAGTGGACACGTGCAGTTCAAACCCACATTGTTCCAGGGTCAACTGTTGTACCATTAACAGTAATGGGAAAAATTTGGAGAAATTTTAAAAAGAAGTGTTATGTAATAACATTAACATTTGCTGTAGAAGTTTAACCTGTTTTGGACACCTGAGTTGCATTGAGATATCCATATTAGGGACACTAAGTAGTACAGGCCGAATCCCATTCTTTAGGCACTCACTACCTGGGAGGACCAAAGCTGATATTGAGCCAGTTATTAAAATACTGAAATATTTCATACGAGTTGGAGAAAAACTACCTGTGCAACACCCCCATACATACACACACACACACACACACACACACACACACACACACACACAGACTCTGCCCTACTGCCCCAGACCCTTTTTTAGATCTCCAGACCTAAAGAACCATGGTACTTCAAAAGGCCTCAACTCCATGACTAGCTTCTGTTCTGACTGGCCAGTGTCTATGCCATATTGGTAGTACAATACTGGCAGACTGTTGACAAAACCAAGTACTAATGATAGAAGAATAACTTGAGCTTGAGCCAGTTATTTGTCTGAAGAGCTGACGAAAGCACACACTGAGATACACTGATGGGTGTAGTCCCAGCACTCAGGCTGCTCACAGTCCCAACAGGATACCAACATATAAATAAAGCAATGCAATCCAGAGTAGCAGCATCGAAGTAGCTATAAAGTGCAGTAAGAGGCACAAAGAGGAAAGTAGTCAGTTACCTAGCCCATGGAAGGGAGGCAAAGCAGTTCCTAACAAGAAAAGGTGATACAAAACCTGAGCAGTGAAAGATGAACAGGAGTTTGCTAGGGAGAGAAAGGAGGAAGACAAACCATTCCAAGCTGACAGATAGCAGCACTATGTAAGCCACAACTCAATATACTGTGTACAAAATAATGAGATGACGAATGTATAATGTCTGGCACACAGTGTCAATAATAAATCATAATAAATAATAAATATTAGAGTTTTTCTGGCAGATTTATTTATCTGATGATGTTTTTAAAGGTTGATCCTAAAATATATTTGCATTGTCTAAGCCTACACTAGCTAAGCAAGGGATGGGCATTCAAGATATCCTGGGAGGCAGGGGTCAGTCAGTTTGGAATTTAAAACTAAAGCACGTAAAAATAAATTCACAACATCAGTGTTGACTGCACTTGTTAGATGTGCGTAAGCAAAGATGAGACTTGGTGCTGCTGCAGGCCTCTCAGATGCACAGATAAGTGTGACCCAAGGTTGCTTAATGAAATCACAGAGAGGCGGTTGGTAAGTATAAATTCCCACCTCTTTTAAAGGATTGTTATTTTTTAGAAATTAGACTACATAAAAAGGCAAACCAACAGCCTGTTTTAGTCTGCACTGGTCACTGTCATCTAGAGCCAATTGTTCAAGAGGAAGGAACCACTCAACGCCAAGGAGAAGGGAGTCATCACCGCTGCTTTCCAAAATTGTTGTATGAGCTGCTCCCTCAAAGGAAGAGGCCATCAGTGCTCAGGAAGAGGCAGAGATTTCCGACAGTTTTAAAGGACAGTGTCTGCAGCGTGACCCACAGTTCAAACTGCATAAAAATATAAATTCACTGACAAATGATAACAAGTACTTCCTTACTTTCCTATCTGCTGAATCACAGCCATTGTTTGGGTTGTAGTTCCTGGTTTAAATTAGGTTATTCAATCACAATGATGCTGGCCAAACATGCTAGTCATATGCCATCAGGAAAACTTATCAAAAATGTCATTCGTGCTGGGAACGGTGGCTCAGGCTTGTAATCCCAGAACTTTGGGAAGCTGAGATAGGAGGATCACTTGAGCCCAGAAATTTGAGACCAACTGGGCAACCTGTAGAAACCCCATCTCTAGAAAAAAATACAAAAATTAGCCAGGCATGATGGGCATACCTGGAGTGAAACTACTCAGGAAGCTGAGATGGGAGAATCGATTGAGCCCGGGACGTCGAGGCTGCAGTGGGCCATGATCACACCACTGCACTCCCACCTGGGAGACACAGTGAGACCCTGTCTCAACAACAACTACAAAAAATCCAGTTGTATCAAGTCTTAAGCACATAAACACACATACTTTTGCACTAATAAAATTTAATCTGTACCAAGGACACCTTTTAAAACCCTGTTTTTCCTCCTTCTGAAGATCACAAATGTTCTGATGTAGTGGGAAGAGAAGGGAATTTGCAGACAGATCTAACTTTCAGTGCCATCTTGGCCATTTATTAGCTACTTAACCAAGCTCATGGCTTTGGGCTTCCTTTCTCAAATGCAGAATGAAAAAAATAACACCTACCAGAGGAGTCTTGTAATGATTTAGTTGGAAAATACATATGTGCAAGTGCCTAGCAAGGGCCTGCAAGAAGTAAGGGCTTGATTTATTACTAATATATTTTGCAAGGTATTACTAGCACACATCTCCCTGTTCAAACAATGTATGTCATCAGTGCCCAATATTGTCATGTGAAAGAAAAAATATGATATAAAACTTCAGCAATTTGTTCTGAGTGGTCACTTAAGAAACTATGACTTGCAAAGTAAAATTACTTTTTTAATGGCAGCTATCTTAGAACAGGTAACAGAAACAGGGTAGTGTCTTGGTGACAGTAAGAACCTCTTATACACCAAATATGATGTAGCCTGGTAAATGACATGCTTTTCTTTTTCCTTTCTGTTCAGTTACAGTCACCAATGCTGTGACATGTGTAATATATATTTAATACTGTGGGGAAAAGAGAGATCAGACTGTTACTTTGTCTATGTTGAAAGAAGTAGACATAAGAGACTCCATTTCATTCTGTACTAAGAATTCCTCTGCCTTGACATGCTGTTAATCTGTAACCCTACCCCCAACCCTGTCCTTGAAGGGACATGTGCTGTGTCTACTCAAGGTTTAATGGATTCAGGGCTGTGCAGCATGTGCTTTGTTAAACAAGTGCCTGAAGGCAGTATGCTTGTTAAAAGTCATCACCATTCTCTAATCTCAAGTATCCAAGGACACAAACACTGCGGAAGGCCGCAGAGACCTCTGCCTAGGAAAGCTAGGTATTGTCCAAGGTTTCTCCCCATGTGATAGTCTGAAATATGGCCTCGTGGGAAGGGAAAGACCTGATCATCCCCTAGCCCGACACCCGTAAAGGGTCTGTGCTGAGGAGGATTAGTAAAAGAGGAAGGAAGGCTTCTTTGCAGTTGAGATAGAGGAAGGCATCTGTCTCCTGCCCATCCCTGGGCAATGGAATGTCTTGGTGTAAAATCCGATTGTATGTTCTGTTTACTGAGATAGGAGAGGGAGGTGGGACATGCTAGCGGTAATTCAGCTCTTTATGCACTGAAAATGTTTATGGAGATGTTTGCATATATGTACATCAAAGCACAGCACTTTTCCTTAAACTTATTCATGACACAGAGATCTTTATTCATATGTCTTCTTGCTGACCTTCTCCCTACTATGACCCTATTGTCCTGCCACTTCCCCGTCTCTGAGATGGTAAAGACAATGATCAATAAATACTGAGGGAACTCAGTGACCGGTGCTGACGCAGGTCCTCCGTATGCTGAGCGCCAGTCCCCGGGGCCCACTTTTCTTTCTCTATACTTTGTCTCTGTGTCTCTTTCTTTTCTCAAGTTTCTCATTCCACACCTGATGAGAAACGCCCACAGGTGTGAGGGGCAGGCCACCCCTTCATATATACATTTATCATTGTATAAATAACTGAGCTATGAGGAATGGTACATATTGCAGAAATATAACATGAGTGCTTTGGATATTTTATTTTTTAAATAATGTGTGACATCACTTTCGTTGTTCCATATTACTGAAGATTATAAATCCACTTCTCAAGGGACTATTTATTTCCCCTTAGATGGCAGAATAATACAACTACAATCATGGTCCAAACAGGCAGTCTTCTCATAAATGTGGTTAAGGAGACTAGCTTAAATTTTCAGTCTAATATCCCTTTAAATTATATACTTTATTAAATAGAATAATGTATTTTTATTCTAAACAACATGCTAAAAATAAGACCAGTCTCCAGGCTTTTAAAGAAAATAAAATGCTTAGGTACAGTTTACTAGATTTGACTCCCTAATCGAAGAGCTGGTAGACTTTCAAAAGCAGAATGCAAGAGAGGGACATGCAAGGACCTTCCACTCTTCCAAGAGTGAAAGATGAATACATGTCAGTGACCAGTCCAGCAGCTTGAATTAGAGACTTTTACACAAACTCTACAACTTATTCCAAACCAAATTTTATACACAAACTGTTGGGAAAGCTTAAAATGGATAATTTGCTCATGGACTGAGCACCAAGCTTCAGGAGACAAAGTTCGATAGTAGTGACTTCACTCCTGCCTCACCAATGATGCATCCTCCTTTATTCCCTTGAATAGGACCTTTTTGTGATAGTCAATGGAGGTCTCTTAACATCCTTTACTCAATGAATTTATAGAGCTACCCAAAATAACTCATAGTGTTATTTTAGAAGTTTTCATAGTCCCCTTCTGATGCTAACATAGTTCCCATTAATTTAAACCTCTTCTTTCTGTAACACAAAGTCAAAGTCAGAAGAAAGTTCTGTATAATTGAAATCTCCATTATATTTTTGCTGTCCAAAATTACCCAACCCGGTATTAGGAGAATTAAAATTCTGCTTATTCTTCAACTTTATTACTGTCTAATATGGGTTAATATCTCTAAATCAGCCATGAACTACCTGAATTTTTTTAATTCTTAAATTTTTTGACAGGGTCTCCTTCTGTCGCCCATGCTGGAGTATAGTGGTGCAATCAGCTCACTGCAGCCTTGACCTCCAAAGCTCAAGTGATCCTCCTGCCCCAGCCTCCCAAGTAGCTGAGACCACAGGTGCACACCACCATGCCTGGCTAATTTTTGTATTTTTTTTAAAGACAGGGTCTTGCTTTCTTCCTCATGCTAGTCTGAAACTCCTGGTCTCAAGTTATCCTCCTAGTTCAGCCTCTCAAAGTGCTGTAATTTTAGGTGTGAACCATCACGCTTGGTTGAACTACATGAATTAAATATAAGCCATGAACTGTAAAACCTTCTATTTCTGAAATATAGAGGCAACATGGTACAAGGGCTGTGATGTTGACAGAGACAGGTTTAAATCCTGGCTCTATCACTTATCAGCTATGCAATCATGCATAAATCACTTCAGCCTCTGAGCCCTTTTTCCTCTGTAAAATTGTAGTAACTCCCTACAGGGTAAAAGATAAACGTGCATTTATTCAGTGCCATCACAAGATGAATACAAAACAACCATACTCTGATCAACTGTGTTCTATCCCACACCATCTCAACACCAAGCTATGCTCTTAAAGTCAATGAAAGCTGCAGAGAAGGAATATCCACACCGCGTGTATGTAAATGGACATAATGACAATACTGACCTCACAGTGTTGGAAGCCCACCTCCAAGGTCATCATCTTTGACGCCCCCATCTCGGTCTTACCGATCTCTTTTCAGTTCCTCCAACACAGCCTGGTCTTTCCTACCTTAGGATCTTGTACATGATATACCTTCTACCTTGACAGAAATCTTTATCATCTCCCTTCTTCTAGTTCACTCCTAATCATCTTTCTGGTCTCTTTTAACATCATTGCCATCTACAGGATTCCCTAATACTCCAGACTCAGGACCTCATTATAGACATCTCGTACTTCCTTAAAGCATACATCACACTTATAATTACTTATGACTATCTTCTTTCTCAATAAACTGTAAGCCACATGAGGCCTATGTTTGCTTTCCATTTATCCCTAGCTATTAACTCGGAGTATGGCACAAAGGAAGAGTTCAACAAATATTTTTAAATGAATGTATGACTGTGGTGTTTCACTGTGTAACTGTTATATCAACTATCATAGAGTAATACTTCATTGTTATGTGTTGGGGCTCAGAAAACAATACCCCAAAGTATTGATATTATGTCAACTATCATAGGGTGATACTTCATTGTTATCAAAGTATTGTTCCTTGGGAGTACTTTGAACTGAAGAACACTGGAAGAGTCTCAGAAGCAGTCTTCTTCTGGCCCTCTTCTGTCTTTCTCTCTCCTGCTCCTCTTTCTCCACCAAGGCAGGTAATAGA